>NW_017308192.1:185236-210274 GCF_000935625.1 Nanorana parkeri | reverse complement strand
GGGGGTGTTGGAGCTCCTGGCATACTACCGAGGGTGTCAAACCTCCTGGCACACTTCCAGGAATGTCAGTTCTCCTGGCACACTTCTGGGTTTGTCAGATACCCTGGCACACTTCCAGGGGTATCGGATCTCCTGGCACACTTCCAAAGGTATCGGATCTCCTGGCACACTTCCAAAGGTATCGGATCTCCTGGCACACTTCCAGGGGTATCGGATCTCCTGGCATACTACCGAGGGTGTCAGATCTCCTGGCACACTTCCAGGAATGTTATATCTCCTGGCACACTTCTGGGGGTGTCAGATCTCCTGGCACACTTCCAGGGGTGTTGGAGCTCCTGGCATACTACCGAGGGTGTCAAATCTCCTGGCACACTTCCAGGAATGTCAGATCTCCTGGCACACTTCCAGGAATGTCAGATCTCCTGGCACACTTCTGGGTTTGTCAGATCCCATGGCACACTTCCAGGGGTGTCGGATCTCCTGGCATACTATTGGGGGGTGTTGGATCTCCTGGCATACTACCGGGGGTTGTCAGATCTCCTGGCACACTTCTGGATTTGTCAGATCTCCTGGCACACTTCTGGGGGGGTCAGATCTCCTGGCACACTTCCGGGGGTGTCAGATCTCCTGGCATACTATTGGGGGGTGTCAGATCTCCTGACACACTTCTGGGGGTTTCAGATCTCCTGGCACACTTCTGGGGGTGTCAGATCTCCTGGCACACTTCCAGGGGTGTTGGAGCTCCTGGCATACTATTGGGGGGTGTCAGATCTCCTGGCATACTATTGGGGGGTGTCAGATCTCCTGGCACACTTCTGGGTTTGTCAGATCCCCTGGCAAACTTCCAAGGGTGCCGGATCTCCTGGCATACTATTGGGGGGTGTCAGATCTCCTGGCACACTTCTGGATTTGTCAGATCTCCTGGCACACTTCTGGGGGTGTCAGATCTCCTGGCACACTTCCGGGGGTGTCAGATCTCCTGGCATACTATTGGGGGGTGTCAGATCTCCTGGCACACTTCCGGGGGTGTCAGATCTCCTGGCATACTATTGGGGGGTGTCAGATCTCCTGGCACACTTCCGGGGGTGTCGGATCTCCTGGCATACTACTGGGGGTGTTAAATCTCCTGGCATACTACCGGGGTTGTCAGGTCTCCTGCCAAACTGCCGGGGGTGTCAAATCTCCTAACACACTTCCAGGGGTGTTGGATCTCCTGGTATGACATCATCATACTGGGCCACATGCCCTCAACATGAGAAGGGTGCTTTGCCAGGGAAGGCACCTTGTCCCCATGTTGATGAGGACAAGGGTCTCTTCCCCACAACCCTGGCCCGGTGGTTGTGGGGGGTCTGCGGTCAGGGGGGTGCTTATAGGAATCTGGGTGACCACACACCCACACTTCATCCACTTCATCTCCCATACCTGCACACCAAATATAAATCAGAGCATTTCTTTTATATCTCAGCTATGGGCCTGCTGTGTAAAGCAGATCTACACAACAGGCCCATAACTGCTGATCTATAAATGGACCCCTTAGACTTGTATTGTGAGAAGGAGGAGTAACATACAACCAGAGATACACATTTATGAATACTTCCATTCACTCTATGCTCAAACGTTTATGGACACCTGACCATCACACCTGCTTATATGGCCAAGCATGTAAACACCTCTCCAACTGACTGAGTTCAGTCCTAAGTATCATTTGGATTGAGCAAAAGTGCTCTATCCAAATGATTGAGTACCGTTAATACTTATCGCATACAAAGACAGTTTGATGAAGACCCTTTTCTGTTCCAGCATGACCATACCCCTGTGTACAAACCCAGCGCCATAAAGACACGGTGTGACCAGTTTGGTGTGGAGTAACTCGAGTGTCCTTCACAGAGCCCCGACTTCAACCCATCGGAATCCCTTTGGGATGAACTGGTACCCTGATTGTGAGCCAGGTCTTCTCATCCAACATCGGACCTCACAAATGTTTTTTTGGGCTAAATTGGCTCAAATTCCCACAGACAGCCTCCAATCTTGTGGAAAGGCTTCCTAGAAGAGTTGAAGCTTTTATAGCCACAAAGGGTTTTGGAGGAATAAGATGTCTAACAAGCTCATATACTGTAAGTGTGATGGTCAGGCGTCCTTAAACTAGACATGTGCGGTTCCCCCTTAAAATCCCTTACCAAACTCTTGATCCGAGCAGCAGCCTGGCATCGTGCAGTCCTCCCCCTCGTCATACTGGGTCACATGCCCTCAACTTGCTGAGGGTGCTTTGCCAGGGAAGGCATCTTGTCCCCATGTTGATGAGGACAAGGGTCTCTTCCCCACAACCCTGGCCCGGTGGTTGTGGGGTGTCTGTGGTCAGGGGGGTGCGTATAGGAATCTGGGTGCTTTGTTTATTTCTGCCCACTGCCTGATGTAAACATTATGTCAGGAGTTGATCGGTGGGTACTTTTTTGTCGTGGGGTTTGGCGGGTGTTAGGCTTCTAGGATCGGGACGATTTACATCGCTGGACAAGGCGATCGACGCTGGATTGACATTGTGGGACTTTTTTATTTTTTTAGTTTATGTTTTTAGTAAAGGATTTGTAGTGGTAGTGGTTCTACTCTTTGTAAATTCCTATAAGCTGCCCTGCCCCCAGACCCCCACAACCACTGGGCCACGGTTGGGGTGAAGAGGCCCTTGTCCTCATCAACATGGGGGTGCTTTTGCAGGGGGTCCCCCCTGGCAAAGCAGCCTCCCTATGTTCAGGGCATGTGGCTTAGTATGGTGCAGGGAGGGGGGCATGCTTTTTTTTTGCGTTGGTGTCCCCCCTAAAATCATCATAGCAGGCAAAGGTACCGAATAACAATTAGGGGTACAGATGGTGGTACATAAGAGTATATACTGCAGCAGGACCAGGGCCGGATTTACTCTCTCTGCTTCCCCAAGGCCAGATTCCTCAATGCGCAAAGTTGCCATCATATTGGCAAACCTCTCCATATGGTAATGAGAACACGTGACCACCAAATGCATTTATCACCTCCTCCTCATAGAGCAGAACTTGCCTAAATATTTCATGGATCAGAATCTAGAACAGCACTTGTAATAGTACGTCGCTCATTCAGCCGGTGTTCTATTGAATTCTCAAACTCGTCGAGACCTCTAACTCCCGACAGTGAGCCTGCGCAGCCACCCAAGAGAAATATCAAGCTGTACAATTTGCGGCTGTGCGCCTGCACGGGCACCCGATGCCACAAGCACCGACGGGAGTTGAAGAATTCGATGTCCATTTCGAAGCCGCACAGACGCACCTAAGGGGGAGTGGAGAAGTGAACGAGGATTGCAATAACTGAGACAGCTGCCGCACGCGCACCAGCGCCATCTCGTCGAAATCTACAACGGATATGACATCACGTGTTGGAGATCTCGACAGAACACCGGCCTGAACTGCAACCAGATATCTCCCTGCCTATTACCCTCACCTATTGCACCCGACATCTGACAATACACAATGTAATGCGATTGCACAATCCATTTTTGAATACAACTTGAATGGATTGGGTTTAGGTGGGACCTCACCTTTCCTTATTCTGGCAGCTCTCAGAGAGATCGTGCGATCACATGGTAAGGTGTGCGGGCCAACTTTGGGAGGCGGTCTGTCCCAGTGGAAGCAATGCAATGCTTTTGCAAATTATTTTTTATCCCTGAAATTTTAGATCAGGGATGGCAGAGCGATCGCAGCTGAACGCAGACGTCCCTCTACTGGCCAATCTACACATTTGTATAGTTAATACAGTAGCAGAAATAGAGAACAGCAAAAAAACAATATAGATATAGAAGTTACATGCGGAAAATGAAATGTTACGCAAAACGCAAAATACATAAAATCATAAAAAAGATACATTTTGCTTTCATTCCATTCACATGTTATGGACCCGGAAGTCTCAAGAAGAATTTCTAAATAAAAGGGCCTCCCGCGTCCAATATAAATTCGCAGTAATTGGCAATTGCTTTGTTTCTTTAATTGTCAACTTTATGAGCTGCAAGACTAATTCACAATGTCCAGCCAATAAACATACTTTATAGTCCCCATTAGGATTGGTTCTCCAACCACTTACCTTGTCAGTGACAGCTTGGTCTTCTTTAGAAGGTGCCCTGGGTTCACTGAATCCCCCAACTGCTTTTAGACCAGGATCATCCTCAGAACAGTGACTCATTTTTATTATAGGTGAAAACTGTTACTAGACTATAAAGATGACGCAATAAAAATCCCATCACTGCTGCAACAAGGTCTGCGCCCAGGAATGGAGTTGTTATATTTAGCACACCCCCCTCCCCCCTAATCAGTGGAAATGGTATGAGCCACCTGCAGATCACTGAAGGGGAATTTGAGGGTGGCACATAGATCTGTGCACTTGACAAGCTGGATAAACTCCCACACGATTGCCTCGAACTGTTTGGCATGATGCATGTTGCATAATCGGGGGCTGAGATTGCACTTCTATAGGTGTGTCTCTATGATGAAATATTCCCAAACAGTCTGAACCTAAACATGGCCCAGCAAGAATATTGTAGCCGCCTCGCCCATAGCGACCAAATTCATGAAGGGTTTATGTACCGGGGCGTTAAAGCTGAACTCCAGGCAGATAGAACAGACTCAGATTAATGTAGCTCTGCATTCATTAATACAGCATTAAATGTATTTTTTATATGCAAGCTGTGTAAGTAGCAGACTTTGACCTGGTATCAGCCTCTTGCAGGTCACTGTACAGCATAACTCAGACTGAGAGAGAGAAAAGCAGTGCAAGAACCCAACTAGCTGTGCTGCAGTGCTCATGAAGTAACAAGGGGCATGCTGAAAGGAGGAGAAAGCAAAGTGATGAGCTCATCAGCCTGATGCTTCTCCTTTCACTGTCCAATCACAAGCTGGGGGAGGGACAAGACATGTGAGTATTTCTTGACTGCAGCAAAGAAAAATCAGGTCTCCTGTCCTGCCAGATTGGGCTGTACTGCGTGCCAGGGCTGTGTAAATTTCAGGAGTGGACAGACAATAATACAAATCCTTTTAGGCAAATTTGGCATATGCAGATCAATGAGATAAGTTTTTGAGTTCCCGCTCATCTCTAGTCATGATTAAGTCTCGGCGAAGCAATAATGGCAGCCAATCAGATCCATTGAAAACTAGCAAAGAGCGGGAAGGGTGCACATGGGCAGGGCAGAGCAATATAAAAGTTCTCCAGCACATTGTTGTATTGCTGGGTATTGTCCTTCCCGAGTGCTACTTTCCCCTCTGGGTATTGTCCTTCCCGAGTGCTGCTTTCCCCTCTGGGTATTGTCCTTCCCGAGTGCTGCTTTCCCTTCTGGGTATTGTCCTTCCCGAGTGCTGCTTTCCCCTCTGCGTATTGTCCTTCCCGAGTGCTGCTTTCCCCTCTGGGTATTGTCCTTCCTGAGTGGGGGTGCAAAAATGCAACTTTGCCTGTGCAGGCAAAAATCCTAGCACCGGCCCTGAGTGGCATGTTAATTATATATTAATATTGTGCAATCATAATAATAAATAGTTGACCTAAAGTCTGTCTCAGTGACAGCTTAGATAATAATAAGAAGAAGGCACAATGCCTGTGCATCAAAAGTTATGTGACCTGTGTGTCACCACGTGAATCACTATCTTCATAGCAATTATAACAATTATTTCAAAGGTGCAACAAAATATAATAGTTCTATTGTGCAGCTACATAAAAGAATATAAAAGGATAATAGTGTACTTATTATAGTAGCAACAAATCCAAGCAATCACAGATAGTTTTCAATCTGACAATAAATAATATGCAATATTGGTGAATTGAGTCCAAATTGAAAAAAATCCAAAAGGTGCTTCCCACACCATGTGTTAGTGTCCACGCCTGCCCCCCCTCCCCCAAGGGGTGCGCACTCACCGCACTGTTATTGTAAAGTTAATCAGTCATGAGTCAAACTTATGAGCACAACTGTATGTGTGTGTTTAATGGATTTGAGGCATGTGCTGGGGAAATGACCTTTTTGAAGAAGTCAAATTTTTCTAGCAAGTTCAGAGGCCCATTGCAATTTTTTAGGTTGATGACAAGTTCTCTTTAAATTGTCAGAATGTCACCTGACAACCCCAATTCTGCAGAGCACATATGAAACATGAGCTGGCGCCAGTTCCAGATGTATCGCAGTTTAGATCAAAGACGCGTATGAACCATGCAAATTGTTTTATTATCAATTTCCTGCAAGCGTATAATTAGGCCTCGGGTCAGGAGCTGGGGAGCGGCCCGCCGCAGCTTCCAAAGCTACAGAGTGTTACATCAAAACTGTCTCTTACTGTCTGCTGAAGCTTCCTGATCCTCGGGGGGTCTGCCCATTCCTGTTAATAGCCTGTTCACACCAGATAAATTCGGTCACGGTGGCCAAGATTGCCCAGAGCAGTCCTAGCTAGTGATGAGCCCGACACCTGCCCCCCGTGTTTGGTTCTAATCTGAACTTTAGAACATGGAAAAAATTTGAATATGAACTTTAACTCAATGCAAGTCTATGGGGGTAGAACTGTGAGAATCAATTGACCCCATTTTGAAACCTTATATGCAATTTATTGGCCATAAAAGGTGTATGGGGATCCGGGTACTGCCCTGAGGGACACGTATGGGGATCCGGGTACCGCCCTGAGGGACACGTATGGGGATCCGGGTACCGCCCTGAGGGACACGTATGGGGATCCGGGTACCGCCCTGAGGGACACGTATGGGGATCCGGGTACCGCCCTGAGGGACACGTATGGGGATCCGGGTACCGCCCTGAGGGACACGTATGGGGATCCGGGTACCGCCCTGAGGGACACGTATGGGGATCCGGGTACCGCCCTGAGGGACACGTATGGGGATCCGGGTACCGCCCTGAGGGACACGTATGGGGATCCGGGTACCGCCCTGAGGGACACGTATGGGGATCCGGGTACCGCCCTGAGGGACACGTATGGGGATCCGGGTACCGCCCTGAGGGACACGTATGGGGATCCGGGTACCGCCCTGAGGGACACGTATGGGGATCCGGGTACCGCCCTGAGGGACACGTATGGGGATCCGGGTACCGCCCTGAGGGACACGTATGGGGATCCGGGTACTGCCCTGGGGGACATGTATGGGGAGTCTGGTACTACCGTGGGAGACATGTATGGGGATACGGGTAGTGCCCTGAGGGACACGTATGGGGATCCGGGTACTGCCCATATGCACCCTGCTACAAAGGCTGGTTATACATTTATGCGGTTACCATTTCTTTCTAGTTTCCTCTTCCCCACAAGCCCTGGGGCGTTGGTTGTGGGGTGTGCGGGCAGGACGCTTTTTCCTATCAGGGTACCCCTTTAGTAAAGGGGCACCCAGATGCCCTCAAGTTTTTGACAAGTCTTTTATTACAAAAAAAAAAAGAAAAACCCCCAAAAATGGATACACCGACGTAACCCAGGGTCAATCACAACGTCCAGCGTTCTCCACGACAGCTCCTCGAAATAAAAAATAGAAGAATACAAAATAAATAGAAATGATAATAATTTTTTTAAAATAAAAAAAACAACGACTGCCGTCCCGCCGCATAATGTCATTTTGACAAATGCCGGCAACATATAAACAATTGGGCGGAGCTATCGGTGACAGCTAGCTCCGTTCATATGTTTACAGTTGTAGGACATCTGACAGGTGAGCCATGTCATGATGACTTTGCCCAATCATGGCTCTCACAATTCTCTGTGCCCTGATTGGGCAAAGTCTTGCACCTGACCTATGGTTAGGTGTATGGCTTTAGCCAACCAAGGCTTAACAAGGCGCAGTGCCTTGTGGGGCACTCGGCGGGTGAAGAGCCCGCCGTACACACAAACTGCCGATTGTTCACGTCAAACTCACGTTCGAATTAAGCATCAAGCCCATCACTAGTCCCAACCAGAACCGCCTCTCCCCTACATGCCGCCTGTGGCAGTAGTGCAGTAGTGTCATTATTGTTTTGTCCGTCCCCCTGGTGTCATAATATGTCCATCCTCTGGTGTCATTATTGTTATGTCTGTCCCCTGGTGTCATTATGGTGATGATGTGTGTGTGTGTGTGTCCCGCCCCCGGTGTCGCCTGGTGTCATTATTTTTATGTACGTCCCCCTGGTGTCATTATTATGTCCGTCCCCTGGTGTCATTATTGTTATGTCCGTCCCCCTGGTGTCATTATGGTGATGACTTGGGACAGGACCGGATTTACCCTGCCTGCTGCCCCAAGGCCAGGTTCCGCAATGCCGGATACTCGTACTCGCCCAAATGCTCCGATACCTTTCCCGATACCAGAACTTCTGGTCAGACGGAGATTTCCTTTGACCGGCAGTGCCGCGAGGGAACATGGAGCTGGGAAGCTGGATCTATGCTATTTGGCCGGCTCGATGCTGATTGGCCGGGAAGCCGGCTTCCCAGCCAATCAGTGTCGAGCCGGGCAAACAAATCTGATAACATGGCGACTTGACCCCCCACCCTGCAGACAAATCATTCCCCTCACATAGATCCTTAGCAGCCGTCATTGTCATACCAGTTCCTCGGCCAGATACCGCTCTCAAAGCTCTCATGGATCTGCCCATGTCTCCTGTGTGCACAGCGCCAGCGTGATCGGCCCTCAGCCTGCTACTGCGCATGCACAGAATTTCTGATTGAGAGCGCTGGGCAGTCTGCGTGTCCACAGTAGCAGACTGAGGGCCAATCACGCTGGCGCTGTGCACACAGGAGACATGGGCAGGTGCCAGAGTGCGGTGTCTGCCCAGCTGGCCGAGGGACTGGTATGGTAATGACGACTACTACTGAGGATCTATGTGAGGGGAATGAGATGCCTGCAGGGTGGGGGTCGTGTCACCGTAATAATAATAATTACACCAGGGGACATAATAATGACACAGGGGGGACATAATAATAATGACACCAGGGTAGGGGCGTCCCGAGGCTGGGTGACACCCGGAGCGGTTAAGGAGTGTCACCCCGCCGACTTGCCACTGCGCATGCGCGTGACGTCAACACGCGCGTGCGTGATGATGTCATCGCGCACCACTCTTCTGATACCTGCTGGCACCCATCTTGGTGATGGACGCCGGCAGAGAGAGGAGGGGACAGTCACCCGGCGGGATAAGGTATGCCGCCGGGTCCCCTCCTCTCTCTCCTGATACTGATCATGGACCGAACGCCCGACTTTTCAGAGGGGGGTGACACCAAAATGACTGTCAGTCATTTTGGTGTCACCCCGGTGCGGGCCGCACCCCCCGCACCCCCTTTGTGACACCACTGCACCAGGGGACATGCTCTGGTGTCATTATTATTATTGTTGCTATTCTATGCAGTGGAAGTGGTAGGTGGCGAATTATCCGCACATTTACCATGAAAGTAGAATTATGGGGAGAGTGAAATGAGCTCTTCCCCCTAGTTACTGAAGCTGCCACAGGTTGGCTTTCTTGATCGAGAACTGAGCGATCACATACCGCTGATCACGCAGTTCATGCACTCACTCTCTCTGCAGAGAGCGGTGACTGTCAGTCACGGCTCCTCGCAGGAATACCCCCCTCCCCTCTCTGATCATCCAACGCTGACTGGAGGGATGGATGGGGCGGACAAAACCTCTAGAGAGGTAGAGTCAGCTGTCAATCAGGTGGTGGGGTGGATCTGGACAATATTTTTTGGATCCATCCCAGCTGCAGCTTGGCTCTGCTCTGTCAGCATATAGCGGGAAATATTGCATGGGGGGCGTGGTGGGGGGCCCAAGAAAATGTTTTCCGGGGTCCAATCAATATTAAAGACGGCCCTGCTCATAGTACTGAGGGGGGATGCCTTGTCACAGATGCGGTGGGACAGGCGGCTTTGCTAGAGCCGTGCTGTCAGTGGCTCTCTGACTCTGTCCGGTCCTGCTGGTTGACAGGAGCACAGCAGGTCACCAGCCAGAGCGTCCGCAACCAATGACACCAGTGAGCCGGGCGGGAAGCCAGACAGAGCATCACAGGTTGCTAAGAGCTCTTAGGAACCTGGGAAGCTGTGGCCACCCCTCTGCCGCCCCCACCAACACCTGCAGCCCCCCTAATGAGATGCCGCCTGAAGCTGCCTCATTTATAGGGATGGCCCTGGGTCCTGACACACAGGCAAGGCAATTTGCCTGGTTTACTATAAGCTCAGTTCACACCAGCGGGTTGCGGTGAAAAAAAATATGTCATGCAGTAATTAATTATATAGAAATATTATATGTAGAGCTAATACAAAAAAAAAATAGCAAAAGTAAGAGAAAAAAATGTGCTGTGCTTGTTCCTGTCCCCTAACTTGATATAAAATCCTCAAATCATCCAACGAGTCATACAAAAAAAACTATTGCATATAATGAAGTGTTGTAATGCATACACTGTATATAAGTAAGTTCATAAACCGATGCAGTGTGTTATAATGTAACTGATTCATCATTTAATCCGTGCAAGTGAACGTTCCACATAATAGTGATCAATCACAATCTGATATGTGAGAAGTGCCAGTATCCAAATCCCCCAATAGACAGGATCTCATCTTTACTGATGGACCTAAGTCCCTTGTAAGGTCTATTAGCGTTAGTATCTCAGATGGATATACGTACATAGGATCTGGGGATCAGCTTTCATTTTTCTTTGTAGCTCAAACATATGAAACAGACATTGGAATGTCCTTTGATGTCCTCCCGTCTAATACAAATCAATGGACCTACATTAGATGTGACCAGATCATGTCAGGGGGTCCTTAGACATCCGGTGCCTAGGTATCAGATAGAGAGATACAAAGTAACATTGTTTATAAACATTGATCAGAGGGAGATAGAGAGATACAAAGTAACATTGTTTATAAACATTGATCAGAGGGAGATAGAGAAATACAAAGTAACATTGTATATAAACATTGATCAGAGGGGAGATAGGGCGATACAAAGTAACATTGTTTATAAACATTGATCAGAGGGAGATAGAGAAATACAAAGTAACATTGTATATAAACATTGATCAGAGGGGAGATAGGGCGATACAAAGTAACATTGTTTATAAACATTGATCAGAGGGAGATAGAGGGATACAAAGTAACATTGTTTATAAACATTGATCAGAGGGGAGATAGGGCGATACAAAGTAACATTGTTTATAAACATTGATCAGAGGGAGATAGAGGGATACAAAGTAACATTGTTTATAAACATTGATCAGAGGGGAGATAGGGCGATACAAAGTAACATTGTTTATAAACATTGATCAGAGGGAGATAGAGGGATACAAAGTAACATTGTATATAAACATTGATCAGAGGGGAGATAGGGCGATACAAAGTAACATTGTTTATAAACATTGATCAGAGGGAGATAGAGGGATACAAAGTAACATTGTTTATAAACATTGATCAGAGGGAGATAGAGCGATACAAAGTAACATTGTATATAAACATTGATCAGAGGGGAGATAGGGCGATACAAAGTAACATTGTTTATAAACATTGATCAGAGGGAGATAGAGAGATACAAAGTAACATTGTTTATAAACATTGATCAGAGGGAGATAGGGCGATACAAAGTAACATTGTTTATAAACATTGATCAGAGGGAGATAGAGAGATACAAAGTAACATTGTTTATAAACATTGATCAGAGGGAGATAGGGCGATACAAAGTAACATTGTTTATAAACATTGATCAGAGGGAGATAGAGAGATACAAAGTAACATTGTTTATAAACATTGATCAGATGGGAGTAACATTGTTACTTTTCTATCTACTTGTTTCATTCATCTGCAGAAGACATTCCTATTTCTAACCTTTAATATTTAATTTTTTTGTCGTTTGTATTTGTTTTGTTCGATCATTTTTTTCCCCTGCAGAAACTGCCACTCTTATATTGTAACCAGTAGCAGGTTTATAGGGAAATATAGCAGGAACTTCCTATACACCTATATTCACAGACATGGGAATGGGAATTTACAGGCCAGTTTGGAGCTGCAGAGCAAGTTTGTGAACTGTGCATGTAGGTTGCATCATAGCCATGTATCCATTGTGTAATTTTTATTTTCCCGTAAAGCCGTTTCATATTTATTCTGCCGAGTCAGCTCTGTCTGGCTCAAAGCTGAGGTGAGACTCTCTGAAAACTTTACAAGAGATTTACACCTTTTAGGATAATTAAGCCAGTATTAGGACTGTGAAAGACCTGGGGCACCATTGGGCAACTTGAGGAGATGCATTATGCAGCACATGTAGTTGAATGACCAGCGTGGTCCAATTGTGATGAAATGTTTAAGGGGCTTAAAGTGGCCTAAATCTGAGCTTCTCACTGTAAACATGGCACACATGCCACAGTTCCTGTACCCAGAAAATATGCTTCAATTACTATGTCACAAATGAGCACACAAGAATAGTACGGACAGCGCTCTCGGATTAGGCCTGGGGAATAGGATACTGTAACTTTACCTCGCCTGCAGCCCTGGGAGACAGGAGGAGTACCTGCACTTGTGGAACAAAAGAACAAACGTGAGGGCGCAAGGCTAAAGGGGCTATATAACTAAGTTAAACATAGTGAGAGAAGCGAAAGGAGATGGAACACTTACTTTGAGTGGGTCTCGGGACCGGATGGATATAGAGCAGTGGAGGAGATCGTGAAGTCCAACGTGTACAGTCAATGAAGGCTGGTATGTTGCCTGGGGTGCTCATCTCAGGGAAGAAAGAGGAGAGGGGTGGACGGGGGTGCGGGTAATGACACACACAGTGTGTCCGTGTCCCCGCTAATGTAATGCAAAGTGCCGGCGATGTGAGAAATGACATCTGGCTGGGCTGCTGTGGCTGCAGCTGCGGGTGGAAGAACTCGAACTGTGAATGAACGTGACTGGACCAGTGCCCGTACCGTGGTGATGATGTGGGATGGCAAGTCGGCCGGGATAGTGATAAGGTGAGGAGTGATTGGGTTTGTAAGGTCGTGGGTGGATGCTCGGGAGCAACGCGTTTCGAGGATGTTACCTCTTTGTCAAGCTCAATAGGAATGGCCACAAATGAGAGACACACAAAAACATATAAACCCCAGCGCAATAATTTTATTTATGAAACTCTTCCATTACAGGTGCTTGCAGGGGTTAGGTGCATGGAACACACAGAATACAGGGGTCAGGAGTGTGTGCAACACACAGTGCAGGGGTCGAGGTGTGTGTGTAATGCATACAGTGCAGAGGTCAGGGGTATGTGTAAGGCATAGAGTGCACGGGTGTGAGTGTAACACAGAGTGCAGGGGTCAGGGGTGTGTGTACTATGCAGAGTGCAGGGGTGAGGCATGTGTAATGCACAGAGTGCAGGGGTCAGATATATAAAATGTACAGAGTGAGAGTGCAGGAGTCAAGGGTATATAATATACAGAGCGCAAAGGTCAGGGGTATATAATGTATAAAATGCAGGGGTCAGGAGTTACCATGTCTACTACAGAAGGACCAGCTTCACCACAAGCCTGTCCTGGTAGGCTGGTTCATTGACGTAACCAGTTCCACACTACGTTTATACGCATGCCGGACTGTAGTCCAAGCACATATGTCATAATATGATCAAGCGAATGGTCTTATCCTATAATTTACACATGTATCTATACAGTAATCCTTTCTTGTGCTATCTGACATATTTTATATGTACTACTATGCTTAATAAAATAAAAATAAAATAAAAATGCAGGGGTCAGGAGTGTGTAATGCACAGAGTACACCATCCACTACTCACTTATTGTCAGGTGCTTGTCTGCCCAGCACCTGTTTTGTGGCTGTGGGGATTTGAACCTGGGTCTCTGGGGTGGAAGTGCTGAGGCATTGCCTTTAGGGCTGCAACAACCAATCGACTATAATCGATTATTGAAAAAGTTGTCAACTTTTTCAATCATCGATTAATCGGCTTCCGATTGGTTGGCCCTGTTCACGGCTCCACACACGCTGCGCGGCGCACCTCCTCCCCATTTCACGTTCGCCGCTGCCAGATCCGCCCGCCCGCATCCACGCTCCACACGCCCCATCTTCATCACTGGAGCCATTTTTTATCCGATTAACCGATTAATCAAGCGTAATAATCGGCTAACTGATCAATTTTTAAAATAATCGTTAGCTGCAGCTCTAATTGCCTTTCAGCCACAAGGAGGACTCACCTTTGCACTGCAGATTTCTATTCAGCAGCTTTTCTCTGGACTCTCTAGCCCCACTTGCTTGCCAGCTGCAGTCAATCCACAGTCATCTCAGCCTTTAAATACCGAGCACTCCCTATGCTCTGGGCCTGTTTATTTGGGTTTGTTCCTGTGTGTACTGCTGCACCCCTCATCCACCACTGCACCCCCCTTTTAGCATCCCTTTTCCATTATTGCACCCCAGCACTGCTTCAGTTGGTCATGAGGTCCATCAGATAGGCAGCCGAATGGTCAACTGGAGAAATATGCGCAGCAGGATGACAACTCTGCTGCTAACTGTGAAGTGTTGACTTAGCATTGTCAGCCTTTAACAGGAAGTTCTGCTACTGGCAGCGGCATCTTTTCCTCCAACTAACACTGCTGCATTTTTTTCCCCCTCCCACTGACACCGATGCAGCAGCTTTTTTTTCCTTCTGCTGACAATGACAGATCAGCAATTACAACCATTGCACTATTTTGGTGCATTTGGAACATTTTCAGATGTTCCTGGGTACGATCTACTCTGAATATTTTTGCTGAAGCGAATGATCTGGCAACAGTTCCCTTTTAAGAAAAGCAAAGTAGATGTAAACCCTGAGTAATTGACAGTTGGCTCTGCGATTCATAAACCATTTCCATTTTTTTTTAAATAAAACTAAGATTTTTATACTTGTTATAAAATAATTTTCTTGGAATTCATTGAGGGACACAGGAAGTCTTAAACCTTCTGGTTATTTCCCACCAATAAATAAGGTGAGAGGCTTTCAGTAAGCCATCACAGCTGAAATTTCATGTCATTGCCAGAGCTCGGTGCAGAGTGGGGCCCGCCAGCAAGGACAGAGTTCTCACAAGGGCTTCCTGCTTAAATCAGGTGCATTCTCTAATGGAATGGTAAGCTAAAGCAGAGACACCTGCACTCCAAATTTGCAAAATACGTCTATTTATTGACGTGCATCGTGGTAAAAAACAATTAACGTTTCGGGGACACAAAGAATCCCCTTCATCAGGTAAAACATACATGTTTTTTACCACGATGCACGTCAATAAATAGACGTATTTTGCAAATTTGGAGTGCCGGTGTCTCTGCTTTAGCTCACAATTGTTACAGCTGCCACCCGTTGACTACCGCAGCACCCAATTCTTGAAGGGATTCACGCGGTCAGGAGTGCGATGGGACCATGGACTATCTCTAATGGAATAGTAGTAGCATTGTTAAGTAAGACCTGACTAGATCCACAGCTGAACAAAATCCACACCAAACAGATAGAAGTGGCTTAACTACCGCCATAGCGACCCACGCAGTGGATATGGGGCCCGGGGCAGAGGGGGGCCCAATCAGGAGGCCAGGCCCAGTGGCGCTGGTCCGTCAGCCAAGGAGGAGGCCGGGGGCCCAGAAGCAGGTGGCTCGTGGCTGACAAGTAAGAGAAGCTGCGTGTGCAGGGAAAGGGACCACAACCAACCCACCTGAGAACCTGCAGAGTCTCAGGTGGGCTGTGCAGGATCTATGGTGGGCTCTGCAGGGTCACTCTTAGGTGGGCTGTGTGGGGTCTCTGGTATGTGCAGGATCACTCTCAGGAGGGGTTTCAAGTGGGATCTGCAGGGTCTCCGGTGGGCTCTGCAGCAGTGAGCGACGGAGTGATCTCTTCTTCAGTTCGGACGTTAGAGCTAGAAGGAGCAGGGCCGAAGAGAAGGAGACAAAGACACCACAGGCACGGGAACGTGTGCTGGAGGTAGGTTTTTTTTTTATTTTGGTGGGGGGAGGTTTGGGGGGCCCTTTGATATGGGGCCCTGTGATTTCTAGTTACACCCCTGGAGACAAGGCTAGCATGCACTTAGGGGGAGCAAACAACCAGGGCTCTTCCATTCTTTGTACAGAATTTACTGGAAAGGTGGGTGCAAATGAAGAGTTTTTGTGGCCTTAGTGGACCTATATGATACGAGGCTGGAAACAGCACTGATGGAAGCAAGAAGCTGATCTTCTAGCTATAGGGTGACATGCTATCTTCTAGCTTGCACGGAGCTGTACGTGCCGGCCTTTTCTCGTGTGAATGAGGCCTTAGTCATTACGCTGGGACGGAGTGCTGTCACCCTGTGACACCCTATAGCTAGAAGATCAGAGCTGAAATTGTCTCTTTTTCCTTGAGAGTAATAACAGTAGAATGCGACTCCTCAAGGGTAATCTCATCCAACAGAGATTTAAGCAACTCAGCATCAGATAAGGTCTCCATGGCCAATGGCTCAGAAGCTACTAAGGCCTTAAGCAAGTAAGATACATAATCTACTGGAGAGCGCAAAGAACGGCGCTTGTGGCCTCTGCAATCGCAGTCAGCAAATAACTGGGTAATAAATAAACTCTATCATGACCATAGTAAAAACATCATCCGAGAGTGTAGAGGACCCAGCTACACCCGATGGAGCCAAGGAGGACTCTGGGAATAGGAGAGACTCTAACAGCAGGGGTCAAGAGGACTCCAAGCTGTAGACAACGGTACCATCAGTAGGTGTGATGCAAAAAAAACCCACACTTAGTAGAAAGTGAACGGGGGCACTCGGTACAGAGGGACATCCCCCCCTCCTTCCCTGTGTCTAGAACCAGATATGTTGCTGCTGCTGCAGTGTGTTAAGGCAATATAGGTCTCAGGGTATAAGTGCTCCCAAAAACCAAACAGCTGGTAGCAGGGGAGGGTCAGTGACCAGAGAGTTGGATGGCCAAGGGCAGGGATGGCCAAACTGTGGCCCTCCAGCTGTGGTGGAACTATGAATCCCATGAGGCTTTGCAAGGTTCTCACAGATTTTACTCCTGGAGAGACATGACTCCCAGAGAGAGATGCTTCATGGGATTTGTAGTTTCACCACAGCTGGAGGGCCAGAGTTTGGCCATCCCTGCCCAAGGGTAACTGAAGAGACTGAAGGCCGGGCACCTGGAACAGATCTAAGACCAAAGTGCCATGTGGCTCTTTGGAAACAGCAGCATATCGGGAAGATGCTTTTTCAACACAGTTGGTGGGTACACTTCACCCAGCAAATAACATCAGCGCTCAGTCCTACAGTGTTAACCCAAAAGCTGCCAGAAATGGGGGATAAAGGCATCCAGTGACCAATAAAAAAAATTTAAAAAAATGACGGAGCTCCCGGTAATCAGCCTGACTGGTTGGCTCACAGAAAGACTGGAACTGGAAAGCCATCTGCACCTACCAACCAGAATGGATTCTGAAAAGTGTTCCAGTGTCCTAGTGTCTAAAGGTCACTTCCAGGCTAGCCCCACAACATCCTGTCCAGCGGGGTCCAAAAGCTGCAGCCCAAAAGCTAGGTTGAGGATGACCATGTCGTATAGCTGCAAATTGGAGGGGAAACCAGCAGTGGTGTGAAAGAAGAGTCTTTTAATAAAGAAAGAGTAAAGAAAAAATTGCTGGAAGAATCACAGGTTAGTCATTACGCTGGGACAGAGTGTTGTCCCCCTGTAAAAAGAAAGCTTCAGATTAAAACAAAATGAAAACGACTTGAAATGAACATGTTAAGTCTCTATGAGATTTTGGCGATTACATGTACTACACAGGGAATGACAAAAACAAACCACTAGATCGCAGCAAAGTATAAAAGAGTATTTCCTGCAAGTAACTCTCCTTGGAATTTTAGTGTTCTTTCAGCTTTATGAAGAGTGAAGTTAAATCTAAGTGGTCCTCAACTCATAAAGTGAAGACTTGCTATATGGAAATGTTAAATGCTCGTAGGCACTACCCTTTTGTTGTACTTTTGCTCCTGAATTCTCCCTGAAAAGTAGCATTGCACTTCCTGGTATGTGAGGTTGCCAAGGCTCTCCTGTACCTACAAGGCATATAACTGTATATGTGCAGTGTGAGATCTAAGGCTCTGCTGCTTCTGACTGCTGGGTTCAGGCAATTTGGAGTGAGACTTGGTGCTCTTACTGTGCTGCTCACTGTTCTTAGCAGAGATGCCTAGACAAGGACAGGAAAAAAGTGATCCATAAACTTGCCAGCTGGTCTACCTGACCCATCCAGAAAGGTGGAATGAAAACTGAAATACCCTACAGGGACCATCCGAAATGACCAACATGGAGTCAACACTGAAAGGAAGACTCACAGCCTGACCTGCAAGCAAGAAAATGGAGCTCTTGTCAGGAGTGGATCTGAACCCAGGGCCTCTTCTGTAGCGGGCGGTGGTTCTACCTGCTGAGCAACCTTAGAACCTTGGATAGCTCCTTGCCTGATCTCCTGTGTATTCTCAGTTATACCTAATCTCTGCTGAACTCTGAACTTCTTACTCCTCCCTTGAACTTCCTATTTAAGCCACGCCTCTGCACTTTCTGTTTGTCAGCTTATTGTGCTCCTGCCAATATCTTGCTTCCTTGCTCCTCTTGTGATACAATCCGCTCATACTGCTACCCGTGTACCGACCTTTGGCTGCCGATTCACCGACTACTCATCGTCTTCTGCTGCATACCCGTTACCTTTGACTGCTGAACACGGCTTGTTCACTGACTACGCTTCTGCGTGCTCCTCTACTACTACCCTCTGCTTGTGTACCAAACCTGGCCTGGTATACCACGAATTTGCCTGCTGTTTCAGCTACTGGACTCTGAGCCTGATCCCCCCATCGTGACAGCTCCACTTGGAGAGCTGTAGCCAGAGGGGTCGGAGAACGATGTACTGGTTGACCTATGATTAGAACCACCATAGGTCAGAAGTAGGACCCTCTTATAGGCCAAGGAGAAATAGGACTCCACGCATTAAATGGCTGTCCAAGTAGATATTCATCTCAATGAGGAGATGACTTTCAGAAAAGAGCTTTGGAGGTAGAATTAACCCCAAGGTACCTGAGAACTTCTAGAGAACCAACTTTCAATCCCACAGAGTCACAATGGCCAAGCAGAGCAAGGTTACCATCTGGAGTGACCAACAGGAAGTCAACACTGAAAGTAAAACAGACTCACAGCCTGACCTGCAAGCAAGAAAATGGAGCTCAAGTTGGAGAGCTGTAGCCAGAGGGGTCGGAGATGTCCTGGTTGAGGGAAGATTAGAACCACCATAGGTCAGAAGAAGGACTCTCTTATAGGCCAAAAAGATACAGGATTCCATGCATGAAATGGCTGCCCACGCAGACATTTGACTCAATGAGGAGATGACCTTCAGAAAAGAGCTTTGGAGGTAGAATTAGGGTAGAATTAACCCTAAGGTACCCAAGAACTTATAGAGAACCAAGTTTCAATCCCACATAGTCACACTGGCCAGGCAGCGCAAGGTTACCATCCGGAATGACCAACAGGGAGTCAAAACTGAAAGTAAAAGACTTACAGTGTAAAAGACTAACAGCCTGACCTGCAAGCAAGAAAATGGAGCTCCACTTGGAGAGCTGTAGCCAAAGGGGCCGGAGAATGATGTCTTGGTTGAGGGAAGAATAGAACCACCCTAGGTGAGAAGAAGGACCCTCTTATAGGCCAAAAAGAAACAGGATTCGGGCAAACATTCACCTCAAGGAGATGACTATCAGAAAGGAGCTTTGAGTTAGAATCAGGGTAGAATTAACCACATGGTACCCGAGAACTTCTAGAGAACCAAGTTTCAATCCCACAGAGTCACAATGGCCAAACAGAGTAAGGTTAAAGAAAAAAAATTAAGATAAAATGTCAGCAAAAAATTGGGTAAGAGCTGAAGAAAAAACGCCCATCCTCCTTGGACACGTGCAGAAACCTGAGACATGCTGGTAGTGGGTGGGGTTATCCAAGGCTGGCCTAGAGTTATCTTGTGTGTCCAATCCTCCTGAAGGCAGCACCATAACCCAAAGGTGAAAGACATCCTGTGTCCCTCAATGGAAAGGAAAGAAATTAGGTCGATCACATTGCATTGACTTGGCTCACTAGCTGCTCTCGGCAATGGCTCCTGTCCTAACACGTACTCGTTTATAGCCAATTTTTAAACAATCTGCGTGTGTGTAATTTCCTATTGACAGATGGGGCCCCTGGGTTCAAACCGGGGACGTTTTTGAAACACGCCATGCAATGATCAGCACTTTTCATGAATCTTCATTTTTACAACTTTCCCTCTCCATCGTGGATGCCAAAATATTTCTTTAACTAGACTTCGGTGCCAAACGTTTTACAGCGCTTCGAGACCGGCTCCGGGGTTCAGCGTTTAAAATACCATTTGGTTGCAGCGAGGCCGTAAAGAGCCTTCACACCAGATTCCGTTTCCTTGCGATGCTTCAATCATTTCCTGGGGAAGATAGATTCTTTTCAACTCAAAGGTTGAGATTCGGGATTTCGGGAATGGATGCTCCCAAGAAAAGTAAAGAGAATTCCCTTGTTTTATTTTTTTACTAACATGCAAATGGTTCACTTTTTTGCAATTGTCATCTATGGCAAAATTACTCTTTCTTAGTCCTGCTGAGTGAACAAACACCATTCGAAGATCAGATGAGGGAAATGTTAGGACCGAGCTGGCAACCTATCAGTCTTTTAGTCTCCAATATAAAACACAGAACAGAAGAAAAGAAAGAGGGGGGAGAGCAAAGTTTGAACTTGTAGTAATTCAGGTCCAGTTTTCTAGAGCGAACGTTAAAGGAGAACTATGGGGTCAGGGCTTTTCCCCATAGTTCTCCTAAGGGTAACGGAGGACACAAACTAGCGTCCTCCCGTCACCCAAAGCTCGGTATATAGGGAGCTACAGCTCGCGGTATACTGAGACGCCGCAGGCGGGACGGATCCCGACATTACTATCGAGATCCACCCGGCTGTGTGATTGACGGCTGGCTCTGCCCATCTGGAGGCAGAGCCAGCTGTACCCGCCCCCTCCCCCGTCCGTTCCGCCAGTCAGCACTGGAGGATCGAGCGGGGAGGGGGGGGGGGAATCCCTGCAGGGAGCCGTGTGACAGTCACAGCTCTCTGCAGGGACAGGATCGAGAAGTGAGCGAGCGACGGTATGCGTTCACTCACTTCATGATCTATTGAGCCGACGTGTGAGAGTTTCATTGTCACATGTCGGCTAGAACTATGAGGCTGAGTGAAAATCACTCACCTCATAGTTCTCCTTTAAAGAATGAACTGCTCCAGCGTCTGCAGCTACACAGTGCGGCATGGGCTTGTTCTAATGCTTAGTTACTGAATTTGTGCCAGTCAGCCAAAAAAACATTTGTGAGGCGAGTTACTGATGTAGGATGAGAAGACCTGGAAAATGTTCCAGTTCATCCCAAAGGTGTTCAGTAGGGTTTAGGTCACGGCGCTGTGCAGGACACGAGTTCCTTCACACCAAATTCATCAAGCCATGTCTATATGATGATCTGGCTTTGTACTCGGGCGCAGTCATGGTGGAAGAGAAAAGGATCTTCCTGAACTGTTGGAAGTGCACAGTTGTCTGAAATAACTTTCTATGCTGCAGCAGTGTCTACAGGCCTTTTAGTAATGGCGTGTGATGGTCAGGCGTCTACATACTATTAGCCTAGTAGGTCTACCTAGTAGTAGGTAGAGAGGCGTCCACAAACCTTTGGTCAAATAGGTATGTGTGGTGATCAGGTGCCCACATACTATTGGCAATAAAAGGTAGGTGTGGTGGTTTGGCCATATAAGTATGTGTGATGGTCAGGTGTCCACATACTATTGGCCATATAGGTATGTGTGGTGGCCAGGTGTCCACATACTATTGGCCATATAGGTATGTGTGATGGTCAGGTGTCCACATAGTATTGGCCATATAGGCATGTGTGGTAGTCAGGTGTTCACCTACAATTAGCCAAGCAGGTAGGTGTGAGAGGTGACCACATGCGGTTGGCCATATAGGTTTAAGTGGTGGTCAGAGGTCCACATATGATTAGCCATATAGGTATAAGTGGTGGTCAGAGGTCCACATGCTATTAGCCATAGAGGTATAAGTGATGGTCAGGGATCCGCATGCTATTAGCCATATAGGTATAAGTGATGGTCAGGGGTCCGCATGCTATTGGCCATAGAGGTATAAGTGGTGGTCAGGGATCCGCATGCTATTGGCCATAGAGGTATAAGTGGTGGTCAGGGGTCCACATACTATTAGCCATATAGGTAGGTACGAGAGGCACCCACAAATGTTTGGTCTTTGCGGGAATGTGTGATGGTCAGGGGTCCACTTGCTTTTGGCCATATAGGTATAAGTGATGGTCAGGAGTCCACATGCTATTGGCCATATAGGTATAAGTGGTGGTCAGAGGTCCACATACTATGAGCCATAGAGGTATGGCTCTGTGCCTTTAAGGGGGGTTGGGCTTCCTCCTGACAAACCTGCACCCAATTTTATCTTCTGCCCCATATGCTCCAAGATGGAGGCTCTGACAGTTTAGAGTTAGTACCGCACTATAAGAGGTGCCTTGGCGCGGCTGTGCGGCTTTCACATTTTCTGCAGAAGACGTGTATCCAAACCTCGGTTTTTAACCTTAGCGGTGAGACAAGTTTTTTTACAGGCTAGCTGGTGAGTGTGCAGGGAAATTTTTTTGCTATAGAAGGTTGAGGGCCACACAACACAGGCCGTATACAATGACCTCAGAATACAATAAAACATTCCGACAAATATTACATTTAAATTTATATTTTATTCTCAAGAATTTGAACAACTTTACACAATTTTCAAGTCATAAAATCAGAGCGCTTTTCTTTTTTTTTATTATTTAAATCTCTTCTTCTATAACTTTTACAGCTCAAAAAGAAATAACAGAAGAATGATACAGTGAACAAAAAAAAAAAAAGCTCAAAAAACACTTACGACAAAAACACCAAAAACGAAGAGAAATGATCCAGAAGCTGCATCGGCAACAGTACAATAAATACACGATTTTCTTTACACACCTGCATCAAGGATCGATAAGCCCCCCGAAGGGGATAGATTATTATTTTTTAGGGAACATCTCACTTTAAAGGGTTGAGGTTTCTACGACACAATAAACGACGACGACGAATGGTTCCACACGGGGGGGAGGAATGGGTTCCTACAGCGAGTTCTGAAGCACTTACTCAATCACAGTCAAGTAAAAGAAGTCTAGATGGGATAGAAATCCTGATTCGGAAGCTGCACAGTTGGGACTAATGCTGGGCACACAACTTACAACCATCGTCAGACTTTTGTCTTGCGATGGTTGTAAGGTACTTAAAAAAAAAAAACGTACGATCTGCCCATCTTGGACAGGCAGATCGTACTTGCGATGACCGCCAGCCGCGCCCCCCTGAGGGGCGGGCTTCCGATGACCGCAATGCCGAAACGGGCAGTGTGCGCTTGCGCACACCGGCCCGTCCGGCTTTTATCTTACGAACACGCCCCACACCCGCCGAACGTCGTACGATGCTCGGCAGGTTTTTCGAACATGTTCGTAAGTTTAAAGTCGTGCGACCTTAAAGTAGTAGAGGTCGCACGGCTTCCACACCCCTTACGATAATCGTACGATCGCGGGATTTCCCGCGATTATCGTACGATTATCGTAAGGTGTGTGGGCACCCTTAGTCACAGATATCAGCCAATCATAGGTAAGCTTTCAGTCATCCCGAAGCTGCTAAAAACAGATACGATTGGTCGCTATGGCTTACAGCGCATCACTGTACTTGGCTTCCAGATGTTAAAAGAACTCAAGTCAAAACAAAAAATCCGCAGTAGGCATAATATCGAGTTATGTCCACTTAATAGATCTTATTTTTAGTCACTCGCCTAGAATTTTGGTGCATACAAGAAGGTATCGAGAGAATTAAAAGGGCCACACCAAAGATTTAGGCATTCAAGTGTATTTATTTTATTACAGAGGTTCAAAAAGGTCAAAAGCCAACGCGTTTCAGAGCTTCAAAAAAAAATGTGGTGGACCTGTATGGGTTAATGAAGGGTGAATCAACTCAGGACACCTAACCAGCTTTTCAAGGAGAAGAGGACCCAAGGAAAAAGATGACCCAAGGAAAAAAGATGACCCAAAGGAAAAAAGATGACCCAAAGGAAAAAAGATGACCCAAGGAAAAAAATGACCCAAGGAAAAAAGGTGACCCAAGGAAAAAGGTGACCCAAGGAAAAAGGTGACCCAAGGAAAAAAGGTGACCCAAGGAAAAAGGTGACCCAAGGAAAAAGGTGACCCATACGTCCACCTCATTTTTCTCATCAGCACCTGAGGCCCCGATGAAGGGGAAATGCTGAAGTCTCCAAAACGTGACGGAATATTGCACTTTTATAATTAAATTTACACTCCTGGACTCCTAAACCTTTGATGTGGCACTCTTGTTTTTACCTATCGCTTCCAGCATCCACCGAATATCTTCATGAGGTCCTCCTGTTAGTGAGCTGCCTAACCAGAGCGATGTACTCCATAGTATGGACTTATCTCCACACAAGAGACGACTCCGGATCCATTGCCTCCTATCCACACATTTTTTGTATTTTTGGGTGTGTGCTTTGCCTTGGATTTGACGAGAATGGTCAAGAGCATGCTAGGGGCTGACCGGAACAGTCCGAAACATGCTCAGACGTCTACACATGACAAGCATGTACCTGGGTTATAGAAGGGACAAAATCTCATCCGATTCCGAAAAAATCGCGACATCGAAAAAACAAAACGCAACCTTAGGGAAGTGACTATTTTTATGGCTTAATACTGGATTTTGTGTTCCGTCTCTAGTTCTAGACCCCTTGGGCTGTAGGAGACGCGACAAAGGCCGGCAGACAAAGAAAGATCCCCCCCAAAAAATGACCATGGTCTGCGCCATCTTCAGGTGACTTCTGTAGTATGTGTATAGCACACGGCTTATGCTACAGATTAATATGACACAGGCGCCACTTGTGACAGATAAAGAGCTGGGTGACCTTTGAAAATATGAACCCGATAAAGGGTCAGAGGACCAACACTGAATTTAGGGGGGTATGTAA
>NW_017308192.1:183515-185217 GCF_000935625.1 Nanorana parkeri | reverse complement strand
GAGCTGGGCTGAGGGGTATGCAGAAGAAGAGCGCTTTAGCAGGAAAGAGACACAAGAGCTGTAACCAATGCTGCGGAAGTGGATCACAGCTCACGAATCGGGGAGGGCACTTGGGCCCCTTTGCCTTGGGTACTAGAGGACCTTGTCCCGGCACTGTCTTCAGGGCTAGGAAGACTGCAATATAAAGTGTCTTCCACTCTCATCTAAAACCCACAAGTGTGGCCTAGCAGCAGATGCAAAGTGTTGGCTATTACCTTCCTTGCCCCCCAAAAAATGCCCCTTCAGTGCCCTGAGACTGCTTTCAGTTTGCTTGAACTGGGGTCTAAGACAAGCCCACCCCCTATAAATACAGAAACTGTATAGGAACCTACTGTACCTATGACAGCCACCCTCAGGCCAGGTCTCTTCATGACCGAGTTACATGGGGCCACCAATTCCTCTCATGCCCAAATAATCTAGCCGGCACGCCAGGTACACAGGCTGCTATCGCATAACAAGAGGCTCAGTGTATGAACCCCCCCACTATGGTATTAACAGTCCATAACTACTATAGCATTGGAAGGGTGCTCCAAGACCAGGCTAAAATTGTCCTCTAGACGCTGGTCATAACTCTGTAGATAAAAGTGTGGCACGTCTCACCTTTCATCTCTCTAAAGCAAGGGTAGCCAAACTCCGGCCCTCCTGCTGTGGTGAAACTACAAATCCCAAAGATGCATCTCTCTCTCTCTCTCCAGGAGTAAAATCTGTGAGAATCTCGCAATGCCTCATGGGATTTGTAGTTCCACCACAGCTGGAGGGCCCGGAGTTTGGCCACTCCTGCTCTAAAGGAAGCACACAACTGTCTGTGATGCCCATAAAAAACTTACTGACAGGAAACAGTCATTTTAGAAACGGACCAGATAGGAGGGAGACGGGACATGCGCAGTAACAGGTCGGGCCCCTAAGTGGGCTGTAGGTAGCACCAAAGCACTTTGTAATTGCAGTGGATGTTTAATTATGCGGTTACATGCGCTCTCCAGTGCGCTCTGTTCTTTGTATTTCTGGGTTGTAGGTAGCATATCACTCCGGGGTCCTCTGTAACCTCAGAGAAACTCTGCGGAAGTCACGTGGCGTACACGCATGGAATAGGGGAAATGGCTCAGATTAAAGGGACGTACAATGAGGTAGGCAAGGATCAAACACTCAAGCTGTGGTGGAACTACCGGTACGTCATGCCAGCCTTTGCATGCCTGGACAGATAACGCGGCAATAGCTGGATAGCCAAGGGTTGCCTTCGCCCCACTGTAAGAGGGAGGGGGAAAATGCAAAAATCAAACAAAAGATGGGACAAACATAAATCTGGAATGTGAGCAGTAAGGCCTAACATAATATTAGAGGATCACAGATGTGAATGTGTTAACTACAAACCAAAGCCCATTGTGATTAGTTAAGAAGTGGCCTCTGGTCACCAAAACAAAAAATCGGGAGATAAAGAAAGATCTATCAAACTACATTGGTAAAATGGTGGAGAAGTGGTAAAATTGCCCATTTGGGGGGTTCAGGAAGGACATCGGTACCTCTCTCCCACCTACACTCCATCCGCAATGAAGGTCAGACTTTCCCTACGTACATTCACCACACCGGAGCAGATTACAGCTACACACAGGAGCCAAACACTGGAATGGAAGCTATCGTTGCATGAAGACTTCACAACGTAGAAGGG
>NW_017308192.1:158036-183174 GCF_000935625.1 Nanorana parkeri | reverse complement strand
GAGCGAGGGTCGTGGGGGGGGGGGGGTCAATGAAGCTCTGTAGTGGATAGACAGGAGATCTTGGAGGTCTTGATGCAGTACGTGGAGGTCAGAGATGATGAGATGGTGGTCAGAAGTGGTGGCGCAGGTGATCGCTCCTAATCTTCCAGGCTGCGGAAGGCGTTTTGCATGTCTTCCAGTAATTGGGCAAAATCTGCCCGGATCTTGGGTTCTCCGTCTTTCAGCGGGTCCTGCAAGAGCAAAAGAAAAGCCTCAGGTAAGAACGTGGCTTCTGGATGAGTGAGGTGGCACTGGACCTTGTAGGGAAGTTTTCACTGTGGTTGCTCTACTTGTGGAGGGATCGTGGGACTGCTGGCCCCTTCAAAGTGTGATAGTTGTCTCAGAAAGTGCTGTACACAAAACGTCCTAAAGACCTTCTGATCAATAAAAGTTGTGTTTATTAGGAAAACCTTTAACAGATAGTAACTAACAGTATTCTTGTGTTGTGCACCGGGCTGCATTCAGGCACATAGAACAGCTACACTGCGTCACAAGGGGGGTGCAGCCCGCACATGGGTGCCACCATTAGAGGGGTGACACCAAAATGACTGACAGTCATTTTGGTGTCACCCCTATGAAAAGCCAGGCACTCGGTCACATACCGAGAGCCCGACAGTGTCAGGAGAGAGGAGGGGACCCGGCAGCATACCTCATCCCACCGGGTGACCGTCCCCTCCTCTCTGCCAGCGTCCATTACCAAGATGGCTGCCGGCAAGCTTAAAAAAGACCACCGCAAATGCGCGATGGCGGGAAAAAAAAAAAAAGACCACCGCGCATGCACGATGACATCACGGGGGGGTGTCACCCGGTCCCCTCCGGCAAGCTTAAAAAAGACCACCGCAAATGCGCGATGGCGGGAAAAAAAAAAAAAGACCACTGCGCATGCACGATGACATCACGGTGGGGTGTCACCCGGTCCCCGCCCCCGGGTGACAGCCAGCCTCGGGACCCCACTGCCCAAGGCATTCTACAGGAGGCCACAACTTACTCCCCACTGGTCCACATTTCCAAGCTTTAAGCCCTAAAGAAGGGAAGTTTAACGCCAAAAGGTGTTGGATGTTTTATGTTTACACTTTTTCCTAATAAACAAGAAATGTTAAAGAATAAGAATCACCATCATTTACAAATTTTGGAGTACCCCAATGGCCAAAGTGCATGAAGCACTTGGTGCCGTGGTTGTTGTGCTAGCGTTGTCGACAGCAAGCGGTCCGCTCCTTGGTCCAACTGGCATGTCTGAGGACCTACGAATGCACACACTGGTTTTTCAGTATCAAGTACCGATATTTTGCTTTCGGTACTCGCCGATACCAAGTACCAATGCGTCCGCTGGCATGGAGCCGGTTTCCCGGGCAATCAGGAAGCCGGGCGGCATGTAATGTAAGTAAGCCAGCTCCATGTTGTTTGCACGGCTCGATTGTGATGTGCTGGGAAACCGGCTTTCCAGCCAATCAGCAACGAGCCGGCTTCCCGGCAAATCAGGAAGCCGGGTGGCGAATAATAACCCGCCTCCCTGATTAGCTGGAAAACCGGCTTTCCAGCCAATCAGCAAGGAGCCATCTGTTTGGCCAATCAGGAAGGCGGGAGGAAGGTCATTACTCGCCACCCAGCTTCCTGATTGCCCAGGAAGCAGGCTCCATGTTCCCCTACGGCACTGCCGGTCAGAGGAAATTTTGCTCTGACCAGAAGTTCCGGTATCAGAGCATTCGGACGAGTACTCGCCCAAATACTCGGTATCGGTACCGATTACTTATACTAGTATCGGTGCATCCCTCATTATTATAATCATCATCAATCTGGCATTTCCACTTGTATCATCATTATAAAGACGTATGGACTGGTTTTAGAATTATAGTATCAAAGATATTGATTATCTCTCCTGTTTATGATTTGGTTGCTGAATAACAGGTGAATACCTACATGTGTACCTGTAACTCCCTTTATGTTATACTCCAGGGGTAAGCAACCTCAGCATTTCAGCTGTTGTGGAACCGCAAGTCTCAAGAGGCATTACTCACCGCGCATGCACGATGACATCACGGTGGGGTGTCACCCGGTCCCCGCCCCCGGGTGACAGCCAGCCTCGGGACCCCACTGCCCAAGGCATTCTACAGGAGGCCACAACTTACTCCCCACTGGTCCACATTTCCAAGCTTTAAGCCCTAAAGAAGGGAAGTTTAACGCCAAAAGGTGTTGGATGTTTTATGTTTACACTTTTTCCTAATAAACAAGAAATGTTAAAGAATAAGAATCACCATCATTTACAAATTTTGGAGTACCCCAATGGCCAAAGTGCATGAAGCACTTGGTGCCGTGGTTGTTGTGCTAGCGTTGTCGACAGCAAGCGGTCCGCTCCTTGGTCCAACTGGCATGTCTGAGGACCTACGAATGCACACACTGGTTTTTCAGTATCAAGTACCGATATTTTGCTTTCGGTACTCGCCGATACCAAGTACCAATGCGTCCGCTGGCATGGAGCCGGTTTCCCGGGCAATCAGGAAGCCGGGCGGCATGTAATGTAAGTAAGCCAGCTCCATGTTGTTTGCACGGCTCGATTGTGATGTGCTGGGAAACCGGCTTTCCAGCCAATCAGCAACGAGCCGGCTTCCCGGCAAATCAGGAAGCCGGGTGGCGAATAATAACCCGCCTCCCTGATTAGCTGGAAAACCGGCTTTCCAGCCAATCAGCAAGGAGCCATCTGTTTGGCCAATCAGGAAGGCGGGAGGAAGGTCATTACTCGCCACCCAGCTTCCTGATTGCCCAGGAAGCAGGCTCCATGTTCCCCTACGGCACTGCCGGTCAGAGGAAATTTTGCTCTGACCAGAAGTTCCGGTATCAGAGCATTCGGACGAGTACTCGCCCAAATACTCGGTATCGGTACCGATTACTTATACTAGTATCGGTGCATCCCTCATTATTATAATCATCATCAATCTGGCATTTCCACTTGTATCATCATTATAAAGACGTATGGACTGGTTTTAGAATTATAGTATCAAAGATATTGATTATCTCTCCTGTTTATGATTTGGTTGCTGAATAACAGGTGAATACCTACATGTGTACCTGTAACTCCCTTTATGTTATACTCCAGGGGTAAGCAACCTCAGCATTTCAGCTGTTGTGGAACCGCAAGTCTCAAGAGGCATTACAAGTCTCTGACAGCCACAGGCATGACTCCCACAGGCAGGGATATGATTGAATTTGTGGTTTCAGCACAGCTGCAGTGCCGAGGTTGCCTACCCTTGTTATACTCTAATGCACCTGTACAAAAAGACCAGAAGAAAAACAAACAAAAAAAACTTACAGGGGCCTTAACCCTTCCCTACTCTATCCGAAGCCAGGGTACTGTGCTGACCTTGAATTTCATGGTGGAAAGTCTGTAGAGGATCTCCCCCATGTGCTCCTTGATTATGGACCATGTGATCCTGTTTTCGCTCTGTGCAGTGGTCTCTACAGCGCGGCGGGCCAGATCGTAGAATGTGATCATGTTGGACAGCATGCCCACCGTCTTGTAGAAGGGGCAGAACCTGGAGGAAGAAAGAGTTAAAGATAAGAGGTCAGAGGCCACACAGCCCACTCAGCGGATTCTAAGAATCTCAGCAATAATAATAATACAATAATATTAATAACTGTAATGTGCAATGAAAGGATTCATTGGTCAGTTTAAAAAAAGCCAAAATTCAGTTTGGTTTTACCGCTGGAACAAGTGGGCTCTCCTGTTGCATCCTTCAGAGTATATAGTAAATCAGAGGAAACCTATACTATGAAAAATGCTTTCTCCTGTCCTTTCCTTCTAAACTGACACGGATCAGTAGGTCTCATGTCACTGGCTGATACTTTTTCTGCAACTAAAGCTAAAGAGGTTAAAAGGCTTTTTAACCCCTTCATGACTGAGGCCCTTTTTTCATTTTTTTGCACCCATGTTATATTCCACATTTTAGGCCTGAAAATGACGTAAAACCCCCCAACATTGTATATTTTCTGAATGCCAAGACCCTATAGAATAAAATGGTGGTAGTTGAAAATTTTTATGTTGCGCAATATTAGCGCAACTCCTTATTAAATCCCAAAATTTAGTGACAAATTTAATTAAATGCCCCAAAACACAACAAATTACCCATTTTTTTATGAAATATAAAAGATGAGGTTACAACGAGTAAAACGATACCCAACATGCCCAGTTTACAGATTGCGTGCGACCGTGAAACGGCGAAAAACTGCAGTACCCCAAAAAGTCAATAAAAGACGCTTTAAAAGCCCCCACAGGTCATCAATTTAGAGATACCCCAAAATACTGGCCCTAGAATTATTGCTCTCACTCCGGCGTGCGCGGTGATACCCAACATGTGTAGCGTGTTCGTCGTTTTCATGCGTAGGCGCACCCGACGCGTGTTTACGTGGCGACGCGCGTGCTCGTGGGGGCGGGTGACTTTTAAATTTTTTTTTTATTATTATTAGATTTATTTTACTTCATTTTAATTTTAAAAACTGTTTTTTGTTTGTTTTTTTACTTTACTTTGACTGCTATCACATGGGGGGGCTTGCAAGCCACCCCCATGTAATAGCAGATGGTGGTACAGGTCCTCTTTAAGGTGATGCTGGGGGTCCAAAAGACCCTCAGTGTCACCTTTACACTAGAAATGAGCTATTGAAGTGCAGATCGCACTTCAATAGCTTATAGCTGGGCTGCAGGAGCCCAGAACTGACAGCCCAGGGACCGGAAGTGATGCAATCTGCATCGCTCCCGGTCCCATAGAACGGGGAGGGGATCGATGAACGGAAGTTCGTCGACCTCCTCCCCAGCTCCCCGCGGCCACAAAGATCGCCGGTCCCGGGCCCGTAGGAGGGGCAACGGAGCCCGGGAAGCACGGCGGGGGTGTCCGGCGGGGGGGGGCGGCCCCTTCTTCGGGACGCAGAAGCGATCTGGCGACAGGTAAGTCGCCAGGATCGCTTCTGTTGTAAAGCCGACAGTCGGCTCTACAAGTTTAAACAGACTCCCGGCGGCAAAAGTCGCCGGGAGTCTGTTTAAACAGCCCCGATGCTGGCGACGTACACTGTACGTCGTCAGTCACGAAGGGGTTAATACCCCTAAGAAAGCAGAGATGGTGGGAGATGGGCACAGCAGGTGTACAGACCCGGGAACTCAGCACAGGGATGGTGGGAGCTCCTCATAATGGGCACAGCGGGGGTACAGACCCGGGAACTCAGCACAGGGATGGTGGGAGCTCCTCATAATGGGCACAGCGGGTGTACAGACCCAGGAACTCAGAACAGGGATGGTGGGGGCCCCTCATAATGGGCACAGCAGGTGTACAGACCCAGGAACTAAGCTCTTGGATAGTGGAAGCCCCCTTTATAATTGGTACAGAGGGTGTAGACACAGGAACTTAGCTCGGGGTTGGTGGGAAGCCCTCATAATGGGCACAGCGGGTGTACAGACCCAGGAACTCAGCTCATGGATAGTGGAAGCCCCTCGTAATTGGTACAGAGGGTGTATAGACACAGGAACTCAGCTCGGGGTTGGTGGGAAGCCCTCATAATGGGCACAGCAGGTGTACAGACCCAGGATCTTGGCACAGAGATCTCACCAACAGAGTTCTCAGAGGACAGAAAAAAATTTCAGGTGGTTTAACTCTAGGCACTAGGCATCTACTAAACTGTGTTATATGAGATTTGGGTAGAATGGCCCTTAAAAAATTAGAATATCTACAGAACACTGAGCTCCCTGCATTAAACTGGTGACGGGACACACACAACTGTGCTGCAAAGTGAAAACCCCCCATTGCAGGAAGAAAACCATCACATGAGAAAAATATCTCTGGACAGTTGTTCACAGACACGGCTCCCTCTGCTGCCCGGGGAACGTTATAAAAGGTATTGTCAGTGTCTAAGCCACAGACGGCAGGATATGGGGGCATTGTCTGACCTGTCATATGGAGTATATCCGTTCTGTTGCAGGAAATCATCCTTAATCAGCTTGGCCACTTCCAGAGTGATTTTGTCCGTCTCTGCCAGGGAAGCCTGCAATGAAAAATCAGCCAAGATTAAAGAAGATGTAAAGACAGCATAAATGGTACCTCTAACGGTGGTTAATCATTCCCTTATGTTTAATCAGATAAAATCAACAAATCAATTATCTTAAATTCAACAGTTTATAGGCAGTCATGTGATTGCTGATACGCAGCCAGTGCTGATTTCCATAGTGGGGCGACGTCAGGAGAGGAAGGGGCATCGCCACCATGGACTCCATTAACAGTGAGGGAAGAAGGAGTGGACGGAGCTCTATGTTTCTGTGCCTGAGTGTTTTTGGAGCCATGACCATGCCCAGTAAGGGGAAGCCCAGAGATTATACACAATTATAAAATGTCAAAGCTTATGGGTGCCACCAACGCAACGACGGAACAGCCATTTCAATAGCAGCTGAATAGAGTGGTCGGCCTGGCACCAGAATTAAGCAATACAGCAAGATCACCAGTTAATTTAATGACATTAAAAGGAGAACTATGAGGTGAGTGAAAATCACTCACCTCATAGTTCTAGCCGACCTGTGACAATGAAACTGTCACACGTCGGCTCAATAGATCGGGAAGTGAGCGAACCCATACCGTCGCTCGCTCACTTCTTGATCTATCCCTGCAGAGCGCCGTGACCGCCACTTACGGATCCCCCTCCCCGCTCCGATCCTCCAGCGCTGACTGGCAGAATGGACGGGGGAGGGGGCGGGTACAGCTGGCTCTGCCTCTAGATAGGAAGAGCCAGCTGTCGATCACACAGCTGGGTGGATCTCAACAGTAATGTCGGGATCCGTCCCGGCTGCGGCGGTCTCAGTATACCGCAAGCTACTGAGCTTTGGGTCACAGGAGGACACTAGTTTGTGTCCTCCCGTGACCCTTAGGAGATCTATGGGGAAAAGCACCCACCCCATAGTTCTCCTTTAAAGTAGATGGAAAGGCAGTATAACCCCAACCTAGTTATAGGTACTGCCATGGGTGCTCTTGCCTTCCTTTCTATGCAATAGCTGAAATCATCAGATATTGCAATGATGATTATAAATAATAAATCATCATGGCAATACCTTTATTACAAGTTGTTTTATATGGTCATGTGACCGCCACCCATCTCAGCTGTCTAGGAATTAAGTGATTGGGGGGCAAGATTACCAGGAAGTGCCAGGGTAATATGAGGGCAATCTCCAGCGGCTTCCATTCTGTGCCCTCCCGCAGTGCCCTAGGGAGCGGCTCACTCTCCAACTTCCAGATTTATAATCATCCACGCCAGAAAACTGGCCGCACAATTATGATTTCAGCATTTAAAAGACACTTTACTGCACCTGAGAACATAGAAGCCTTACCTGAGACCTTGACACACATCACCCTAGGACAGGCTAGACATTCCACCAGGGACCTCTCTGCCCTAATGCATTTCACTGAAGCTCATCCTAGGGGGGAAACGCATCAGGGTGCAGAGGCCGCAGGTGGGGCTTTTATGTGTATGTTCTCAAATCAAATTTTACTGAACTGTGGGACCATTTGTGCAGCCGATTTTTTGTTGCTGTGGAATATATATGGGAAGCATGGATGTCCCCAGACACAAGTATCAAAGAGAGATTGGTAGTGACAACTTCTCTTCCATTTTTTTCAATTTATAGGACAGGGCCTGGGATACACTTCTTCCACATAACCCGCCTCCCTCATCCGAGACCCAGATACCACCTAAACACGGCTCCCCACCCCACGGAGTCTACTGCAGATTAGTACTAGGAAAAACTTTTGCTTTTTATTGGCGTCACGACTCCAATAATTCTGGAAATTGCCCCAGAGAATGGCCAGACGTGGCTTGTACCTCAGAGCTTTGTGTCTTTGTGGCCTTACCTTTCCTACCAGTTGCACAATCTCAGCCAGGTCCTCCTCTTCCTGCAGGATCTCCTTGGATTTGGTCCTGAGAGGGACAAACTCGGGGAAGTGCTTGTCGTAGTATTCATCCAGAGCCCTCGTGTACTTACTGTAGCTGATCAGCCAGTTCACTGAGGGGAAGTGCTTCCTCTGGGCCAGCTTCTTATCCAGCCCCCAGAACACCTGCCGAGACAACAGGGGGGTAATGAAGATCAATTCACTGCAAACCACCCAGCCAGACTGGCCTGATCTTTACATTACATCAGTGTTCCTTGATAACAGGTTATTCTTATCTCTACCTCCTGCAACTAGGATATGAAGAGAAAGGCTCACCGGATAATCCCAAATATGGGGAAGGGTGCTCGGTCCACGATCGACTCCTCCGTCACTGGGCCCCGCCTCCTCGATCGCCGGGTCCCGCCCCTCGATCGCCGGGCCCCGCCCCCTCAATCGCTGGGCCCCGCCCCCTCAATCGCTGGGCCCCGCCCCCTCGATCACTATGGTGATTGTTACGCCACTGTCACCAGCACACCAGACTCCTTCAAGGATAGTCAATTGTGAATTTAATGCAAACTTATGTCAAATACACAAGCGCTTTCGGGACCACACAGGATCCCTTCATGAGGCATATCAGCGACGGCATACGGCTGGTGCCCTGGCAGTCTGCCGCGGTATGGCCAACATATTCCGCAGCGCTGTACAATTGTACACACAGGACCCCTTCATCAGGCATAGCAGTGACGGCATATGACTGGTGCCCTGGCAGTCTGCCGCGGTGTGGCCTCCGCCCTGGCCAACATATTCCGCAGCACTGTACACACAGGACCCCTTCATCAGGCATAGCAGTGATGGCATATGGCCGGCGCCCTGACAGTCTGCCGCGGTATGGCCGCCAGCGCTGTACAATTGTACATCGCATCATCAGGCATTGTCAGTGACGATGCTGCTATGCCTGATGAAGGGATCCTGTGTGGTCCAGAAAGCGCTTGTGTGTTTGACATAAGTTTTCAATAAATTCACGATTGACTATCCTTGGAGTCTGGTGTGCTGGTGACATCTCTTTATTACCTCCTGCAACTGACGCATTTTGCTCACAACTGAGCTTAACTGTAGAAAAGGCCCCGTCCTCTGCATGTGATGCCTAGGCCACGATGATATTGGTAGATAGACGTCACCAGCACACCAAAATCACCCGAAATCCAAAGTGTTCGTTTATTGAAACCTCACGTCATCAGGACCCGATTGTGAGGACATACCATTTCAATAAACGAATACTTTGGATTCCAAATGATTTCAGTGTGCTGGTGACATCTACCAACCCCCCGGCTATTGGGGTTTTTCTGGTAAAGAGTGCGACAAGACAACTATTAGCCGAAGATGAGGGCACCTGCTTTCCGCATAGATCCTGGGCAAAATAGGACAGTCAAAATCTCGCAAGACGACGCTCTTGCAATGGGCAGGAGTGTCTTCTTGCAAGATTTCACTATCTCGGAATCATCCCGCATGGACAGGGGCATCATGTCCAATGATGTTGGAGAGGGGGTAAGTATAAATCTTACTTTTTCTTTTACAGGTACATTTTGTAACTACTACGGATGCACCGATACTAGTATTTTGGTATCGAGTAGCGATATTTTTTTCCCCCGGTACTCACCGATACAGGAAGTCCCATTCAGGAAGCCAGGTGGCGTGCAATGACAAGGCGCCCTGCTGCCTCATTGGCCGGGAATCCAGCTCCATGCTCCCTCGTCATGAGGTGACGAGGGAGCATGAAACCGGCTTCCCGGCCAATTAGAATGCTGGGCACCGCGTCATTACATGGCGCCCGGCTCCCTGATTGGTTGGGAAGTTGGCCGATCAGGAAGCCAGGCAGCGTGTAATGATGCGCTGCCCGGTTTCCTGATACCGGAAGTATAAGGCAAGGTACCAGAGCATTTAGGTGGGTACGAGTACTCACCCAAATACTAGGCATTGATACTAGTATCGGTATTGGTGCATCCCTAGTACCTACTAACAGTAGGTGATTAGTAAAGGGGAGGGGGCCCATGCAATTTCAGCAGGCCTTGCATTTACTGCAAGGTCCGCATTGAGCTCAGTTAGGAACTGAGGGGGTGAGATCTACCACTTGAGAATAATCTGTGTAAAAGAACTACTTGGCAAGAGGTATTGAGAAGTGCGGATCTCACTTCTTTGGGTTTGCTGGTAACCCACCAACATGTTTTGAATGTAAAAGGATAAAGAAGCGCCTGGAAGAACCTCATGGGAAGAATATAATAAACTATGCTACTGAAAATCAAACCCAGGGCACATATCTTCAAATCAAGGAGGCGAACCACCACAAATGTATCCGTAATTGTCCATTTAAAACCTATCCCCTACTTCCTGCCAGCAGAACATCTCACTAGAAAAAAAAAGGTGATAAAAGGAAATATGATTTCATTATACATTACCTGAACAATACCCAATGTAGCCGATGTCACAGGATCGGAGAAATCTCCACCAGGGGGCGACACACTGCAAAGGAGACGGAGAGGAAATGATTACATATCTCAATAAGAAAATGTAGATATACACAGAAAACAACCACACTATAAAACAGAGGATATGGTGGACAAGTTCACCAAAACACTAATGTAACCACCACATGTCATTTTGTGATTGAATGTTAAGGCTGAAGTTTATTCTGCTTATATTCTTGCATCTCTGGTTCCTCCTTTCCCCTAATCGCCACGGCAATTGGCTGGGGAGACGGCCAGCCTACCAGCTCCGTGCTGATCGGCTGGGAAGCCGTCTTTCCAGCCAATCAGCATCGAGTCAGCTTCCCAGCCAATCAGGAAGCCGGGAGCCGGGTCATTACTCGCTACCCGGCTTCCTGATCGGCTGGGAAGCCAGTTTCCCAGCCAATCACAAATGAGATGTCCAAGCAACATGAAGCCGCCTTCCCGGGCAATCGGGAAGCTGGGTGGCATTACCCGCCGCCTGACTTCCCAATTGCCCTGGAAGCCGGCTCCGTGTCAGTGGAAGCACCGGTATCGGTATCAGCGAGTACCAAAAGCAAAATATCGGTACTCGTAATCGATACAGAAAAAAAAATGGTATTGGTGCATCCCTAATAAACAGAAACCAATTATCCCCAGCAAAGTGCTCACTACATCTACTTCCATTGCAGTTTCTACTTGGACTCATCTGATAAACACAAGTTACTATTAAATGCCAATATAAAGTGCCTGTATGCCAATGTGAGGTTCTTTAAAAGGAGAACTATGGGGTCAGGGCTTTTCCCCATAGTTCTCCTAAGGGTAACGGGAGGACACAAACCAGCTTCCTCCCTTCACCCTAGGCTCAGTATATAGGGAGCTACAGCTCGCGGTATACTGAGACGCCACAGCCGGAGCAGATCCCGACATCGATGTCGAGATCGGCACAGCTGTGTGAGTGACCGCTGGCTCTGCCTATCTAGAGGCAGATACAGCTGTACCCGCCCCCTCCCGTTCCGCCAGTCAGCACTGGCGGATCGGAGCGGGGAGAGGGGAATCCAGCCCCTCCCTGTCACGGCAGAGAGCTGTGACAGGATCGAGAGGTGAGCGAACGCTGGTATGTGTTCGCTCACCTCCCGATCTACTGAGCCGACCTGTGACAGTCTCATTGTCACAGGTCGGCTAGAACTATGAGGTGAGTGAAAAGCACTCCCCCTCCCCCTCAAAGTTCTCCTTTAAAGAACAGGTTCACTTGCAGGAATGGCTTTCCAGAAAGAAGCTGTGCACACTGTTGGCACTATATAAATACTATGTAATAATAATAATAATGAAGTTATTGGAACACATAATTGTTCTCCTGGTCATTGGAATGATTTGTTGGGCAATGTCATGAGACAGCCAATCTATTTGTTGTACAGCGAGGTATTTGAGAGTCTAGGTTGCCGTCAAGCTAATAAGTTGTTCCACAATAAGAGGAATGAAATGTCTCTTATAATTAATATTGTGTTTCAGCAAATTCTTAAGTAATGAGAACAAATATAAATGGTGTTTGGGAGATCCTTCATGGAAACTGTCCATGACTGGAGATTAAAAGCTTCCCCTTTATGGTGAAGATCTGAGGCCCTCGGCTTGCTACGTCTATGGAGCTCAACCTCCATTGCTATTGCTTAGTAGCTCTTCTCTTCCAAATAAACTTTAAAATCCCTTTCATCGTCAGAGGTTTATTTTCTTCACCTGATGGACTAAAGTGTATTTCTACCTTTACTACAAATGGAGCTTGCACTAGGGTTGCCACCTTCTCTTCAAGAGAAACCCGAAAACTCTAGCGACGCACGGACATTTTTTTGGGGAGAATGAGTAGCGGCTTATTCATATGGGAATAGCGCCGCCCATTCATATGTAAATACCACAGTTGAGGCTATTTTCAGTGGGGGGCCAGTAGCCCCTATCTTAATTTTGGTTGCCCCTGTCTGCCTGACATCTTGTGTCCGGGATTCTGCTGCCATGAAACCCAGACACAGCATTCAAAACCCGGACTGTCCGGGTGAACCCTGGACAGGTGGCAACCCTAACTTGCACAGTAAATCCTTCTACATGTCTACAGTACATCACAACTCAAAAAGGTTTTTCTTAATTTTAGGGAACTGCTGAGCTATGCAAATCATTCCTTTCCACCCCATGGGCCAACTGTCCATCCAGAAGCAGATATACAATCTAATATCATAGAGCCATTTATTCCAAACTGCATACAGCTGTTTCAGGCTTGTGGGCCTTCATCGGTGCAATGCATGGAAACAATGGCTTCTTTGGAGTTGCGCTTTCTCATGGATGCAAAAAAAAAAAAGAAGCAATTTGATTTTTGTTTTCTGGCAGTTGCAGACACTCATAGCTGGCTGTAGAATGAATGGAAAAGTCCCCTTCATGTACTAAAGAGTACAAAATAGCAATTAAATGTGTAACATGATCATCTGTAATGAAACTGGAGGTTTCCTGTAACCTCTCCATCTTTCTTGGCCGAGGTTCCTCTGTCTCCGCTGTGTCCAACACATCGATATAACGATCCCACAAGGTTACTAGAGCAATCATTGTGTCAGTTCGGGGTGGGGATCTCACACCTCCGCTGCTAGCTGCTGAAGCTCCCCCTCATTGCAGGCCTGCCAAGTCTCTCTTTGGCAGAAGGAGAGGACACTGGCAGAGCCTCAAATGCGTGACCTGGCACTTACTGCTACAATGACTACACAGCTGCTTTTACAAGGATGTTTAACCCTTCCTATGATGGACAGAAGTGGAGGGAAGCTGTAGATGTGTCCATACAGGCCCTGGTAAGGCAATTCATCTAAGCAGTGCTAAATATCCTTTCTCTGTGAATGAGATGAAGTAAAGTTACATCAGCCAGTAGATAGTACATCTTGTGGTAATGGCAAACAAACTCCTCCATATCATTCTGCTTGCCAAGAGGTTTTTTTGACGTCACGGGTGCATGTGCATTTCCACTCTCCAGCATCCTAGACATGCTGAGATTTGCACAGCGTCTTGCTGGGATTAGGTGACCTTTATCTCGCCAGATGCTTGCCGTCACAATTCTCTTACTTTCCTTTAAGTCCATGTGACCAGCCATGTTACTGGGCATGATAAACTGTGTCTACTACTGTTTCTGTATGTCAATGATGCTTGTCAGTGTTTATTACTTGTCTTGTCTAAACGATTGTACAGCGCTGCAGAATATGTTGGCCAGGGTCGGCGGCCAGACCGCACGGGTCGGCGGCCAGACCGCACGGGTCGGCGGCCAGACCGCACGGGTCGGCGGCCAGACCGCACGGGTCGGCGGCCAGACCGCACGGGTCGGCGGCCAGACCGCACGGGTCGGCGGCCAGACCGCACGGGTCGGCGGCCAGACCGCACGGGTCGGCGGCCAGACCGCACGGGTCGGCGGCCAGACCGCACGGGTCGGCGGCCAGACCGCACGGGTCGGCGGCCAGACCGCACGGGTCGGCGGCCAGACCGCACGGGTCGGCGGCCAGACCGCACGGGTCGGCGGCCAGACCGCACGGGTCGGCGGCCAGACCGCACGGGTCGGCGGCCAGACCGCACGGGTCGGCGGCCAGACCGCACGGGTCGGCGGCCAGACCGCACGGGTCGGCGGCCAGACCGCACGGGTCGGCGGCCAGACCGCACGGGTCGGCGGCCAGACCGCACGGGTCGGCGGCCAGACCGCACACAGTACACAAAACTGCTAGAGAGCACTAACATTATCATCAATACTCCCACTACTGACTACTTGGATTGAAGAGACACACAACAAGTACCAAAAGGACGCATGCGGCCCCCTAATCACAGGTTGGTCACCAAGGTTCTAAGCCATGGCTAGAATCATAACACTGGAAATGTGACAGCTGCTGGGTTGTTTTCAGTCTCTACTAAAGGGTGACTTTGGAGGAATGAAATGTGACAAGCTGATCTGTTAGACATGTTTATAGAACAAACACAGAAAGAGGGCTCATCACCCTGTGGCATCTCATACATCCCTCCCCTGCAATGAATATGAAAACCATGCTGTAATACTCACGCTCCAACAATGCTGACGCTGCCCTCCCTCTCTGGGTTCCCCAGACACTTCACTCGGCCGGCACGCTCATAGAAGGAGGCCAGTCGGGCTCCCAGGTAAGCAGGATAACCGCTATCTGTGGGCAGAGGACAGAATAGTTAATTGGTCAGTCCCCCTAAAGTATCAATGTACATCAAAATCCCTAAAGAGACCTCGTCACCAAGTAAAAGACTGTAGATATAAATACAGAAATATTACGTTCGTTAAAAGCTTACTTGCAGTGTTTATTTTTTCCAATCCTGCAAACTATTTTTTATTTACTTACAATGCGCTATTGAACCTGCTAGTAGGATGGACTACTTCAGAAGACTCAATTCCCTTGCATAGCCTCTGTCCTGATTGCATGTCATAGACACTTACAGAAAAGCAGAGGGCTAACGATAGTCTGTGCTGGCCCAGCTCCATCCCCCCTCCTCTCACCTTCCTACATAAAAACTTTGATGTAGCTGCCGGAGGAAGAGGGAAGGGGAATAATATAAAGTGTGTTACATGCACGCCCAATACATCCTGCATTTTCCACTGAATAGGAAATGTAATGCTTGTTTCTCAGCACAGCACCACCCCCTCAGTGTCCTGGAACAGAACATTTTTGCAAAGGAGCCGATGACGTCATTGGGATTAAAAGTATTTAAAAAAAAATAAGGCTGCTGCTTTTATATTGCAAAATATTATTCTAGCATTGCTATCACTCTTTGCTGCGAGTCCCATATCTGATTCTTATTCAGTCTTAGGCTAGGTTCACTCCTGCGCGACACACGGGACGCGCGGTCCTGAACAATGTAGGCAGCAATTGCCGCGCGGCCCCAATGGGGTGACATCCGCACGGCAATCGCAGAAAAAGGGTACATGTACCTTCTTTTTGCAATGCACAACGCGGGGCCGTCTAGGGTGCCATTAGAAACTAATGGCACCCGCAGCACGATCAGTTCACACTTGGGGCGACTCCTGACCGCGCAGCAATCCGCGCGTAATTGTACACAATTGCCGCGCGGTGAGGTGACGTCTAGGTGTAAACCTGGTCTCAAGTTTAATCATTTTTACATTTTATGCTCCAGTCACACCCATCGCCTGCTACAGCAGGTGTCAGAGGAACAATCTTGACGTGCTTACCAGCAGGCATTTCAGCCAGACGTCCTGAGATTTCTCTAAGAGCCTCGGCCCATCGAGAGGTGGAGTCGGCCATCATACTGACATGGTAGCCCATGTCTCGGAAGTATTCGGATAGCGTGATTCCTGTACAAAACAGTATGTAGAGGTCAGAGAAAGGCACGGAGCTCACGCCGAGGGCATCGGAACAGCGGCAGAAAGGCATCCAGCGTTACCTGTGTAGATGGAGGCCTCTCTGGCGGCCACAGGCATGTTGGAGGTGTTGGCTACTAGCGATGTTCGTTTCATGATGCTCTCCACCTTCCCGTCCACTTCCATAGTCAGCTGCAAAACAAATCCGCGCCGTGTTATTCGACGCGCGTCTCTCACAAGAGATTCAATTACACGATTTAAAAACAAAGAAACGCAAAGCTTCCCCTCTCCAGAAACCTCTGGCTTAAAACCGGGATTAATAAAGCGCATTGGAGTCTGCCAAGAACGACAGCTGCTCTTTACTGCCGGCTCTATGTGGATGTCACGGATGAGGGGTCAAAATGAGGTTGAAGGAGGTGAACTGCGGACACTACAAGTGGCAGCAGGTTTTGGTAACAGAAGCTGGGCGCCCGCTTACTGTTCAACCCAAGCCAGAGGGCAATAAATACGAGCTAGGAGGCCAATCTGATTTTTGTGCCGAACATTTTCCCCAAAAGGGTCATAAAACTTTAACATGCACATTTTCCTTCATTTTCTGTTCTGCTATGATGTCAGCCCCATTAGGAGCCCCATCTTCTCGGCACTCACAGCTACAAGAGTGCGCTGAGTACTGCTCCACAGTGATGTCCACAAAGCAGAATGAGGGCGTTCAGATATACCAATTCAGTAAAATGCAAGGTCTGCTTAAAGTGACATTAAAAAAGGCAAAAGTCCCCCCCCCCCCGCCACAATGCTAATGTAAGGACTTACCTTAAAGAAGAACTATGAGGTGAGTGCTTTTCATTCACCTCATAGTTCTAGCCGACCTGTGACAATGAGACTGTCACAGGTCGGCTCAGTAGATCGGGAGGTGATCGAAACACATACCGGTGTTCGCTCACCTCTCGATCCTGTCACGGCTCTCTGCCGTGACAGGGGAGGGGCTGGATTCCCCCATCCCCGCTCCGCTAGCGCTGACTGGCGGAACGGACGGGGGAGGGGGCGGGTACAGCTGGCTCTGCCTCTAGATAGGCAGAGCCAGCTGTCAGTCACGCAGCTGGGCGGATCCAGACATAATTGTCGGGATCCGCTTCAGCGTCTCAGTATACCGCGAGCTGCAGCTCGCAGTATACTGAGCCTAGGGAAAAGCCTTAACCCCATAGTTCTCCTTTAAATTACGTCTCTTAATCCGATGATCTTCTTTACTGTCCTTTTCAGCTGTCCCTCCAGTGCTGGTGCGGGTCTCCGATCCAGCGCTGACTCCTCTGTCCTCTTCTCTCATGTCCCAGGGTGTCTGAGCGGGTGCACGCTGCTCCATAGACTTACCTTGGGTCTCTCCTCGTCTCCTGCCAAACATCTGAACTGCGAAAGCGCCCTCCCGAGACATTTTCAGATGTTTGGACGGAAGCGCGGCAGGGACACAGGTAAGTATTAACTCTTTGAAAAAGTTTTTTTTTTTTTTATCGTTTTGCCTATATCTACTGCTTGCTAGCCGTAGATATATGCCAAAACATGCGAGGGTTTAATAACCCTTTTAACTGCCCGGAAACTTTCATTATAGGTACATTATACACCTACTAACAGTAAACCATTTGTAAAAGGGGGTGGAGACCCAGGCAATGTGAGCCGACCTTGCATTCTATTGCAAAGTCTACGTTAAGAATAGCTCGACCTGCCTAAAATGCTTCCACATTAACAATTCAGTAACGCAGGAAAAATTGTACTGCCTGAAAATATCGATTAGTCTTCACGTCCATTCCTGTCTCTCTTTAGCAAGGGTGGGCAACTCCGGCACTCCAGGTGCTGTGGAAGTCCCATGAGGCATTGCAAGTTGTGATTAGCCACTCCCATTGCTATGCCGTGCCCTTGTCATTCAATTGTCAGAAGCCAGAGGCCCTACAGCCCACTAATACTCTGGCATTTGACAGTTGAATGACAGAAGGAGGGGGTGACTCTTGGGTAGTGGCTGAGACCCCATTTACAAACAGGGCCTAGAATACAGAGGCTCAACAGGGAGTATTTGTTATATGTAGGGATGCACCCATACCGATACCGAGTATTTGGGTGAGTACTCGTACTCGCCCAAATGCTCCGATACCTAGCATGAGTACTTCCTGTATCAGGAAGCAGGGCTGCGCATCATTACACGCTGCCCGGTTTCCTGATTGGCCGGGAAACGGCTCCATGCTCTCTCGTCACTTGTGATGAGAGAGCATGGAGCCGATTTCCCAGCCAATCAGGAAGCCGGGTAGCGTGTAATGACGCTCTGCCTGGCTTCCCGATTGGTCAGGAAGCTAGCAAATCCGGAAGGGGGGCGCCGTGTAATGACACAGCGCCGGCATTCTGATTGGCCGGGAAGCCGGCGTCATGCTCCCTTGTCATCTCATGAATCATAATATTAAGAAACTGACCTTAAATCATTAGTTTGTATTGCTTTAGAAAAAATGTGACCTGTCCCTTTAAGAAAAAGTATCGGTAATTGGTATCGGCGAGTACTTGATCAAAAGTATCGTTACTCGTACTCTGTCGTAAAAAAGTGGTATCGGTGCATCCCTAGTTATATGCATGCACCCCTCATCAAAATGCTCCTTCCCCCATTCAGGCCTTAAAAGTCAAAAAATTGCAATTGGCATTAGCCAGAAACTCATCTAGAATATGCAGCTCAGTTATGGGCGCCAGCACCAGTTGTAGAACATGAAAGTGAGTAAAGAAGGTAAATTAAATTAAAAACCGGTATGGAGGAGCTCAGCTATGATGAAAGAATCAACTGAACTGTATGAGTGTATGCTTCTGGGAGGAGTTATGCAAAAAAAATCAAAAATTCCTTGATTAGTGGGTGTCAGTCTGGAGGAGTGGGCGTTCCTCAGCAGGCTGCATTTGCATACAGACCACCCTAGGTAATGCCCACGTGTGAGGCAGAGAACTGAAAGAAAGGGACCGGGCCAGGGAAGTCCATTTGGGGAGGAAAGAGCTAGGTGATGCTGGATTTTCTTCAGACAGGAAATGAGGGCTGGCTCCATCTGACTTGCTGCAGCTTCTAATACACATTGCGAGAAGCTCACTGTGTGCAGTGACATCAGAGGAAGCCATTTCAGTCCAGGAGAAGAGCCGGTTTAGTTGTGCAAGGCTGAAGGGGAGGCTGGAGCTGAGCTTGACTCCTGGCCAAAGCATTCAGGCTGGGCATGGGCCCATTGTCAACTTTTCAGAACCATAGCACTGGACCCTCAGTCTTAATTACCGCTCCCTAGGATTATGAGAAACATATTCTAGGCAATAATTAAAACCGAGACCTCCCTGTAAGAGGTCTAGGGTAGAGCGTCCCTCACCTCAGGGAAATCTCTCAGTACTTCAGACATCTCGTTTCCTCTCTCTCCGCACCCTACGTAGATGATGACGTCACTGTTGGAGTACTTGGACAAGGACTGCGAAATCACCGTTTTGCCGCAGCCAAAAGCCCCGGGAATGGCGGTGGTCCCACCTTGGACACATCTGAGGAAAAACAACCAATCGTATGAAGACAATAAACATGGGATTACTAATATTATTGGATCATTTAAACTGTGACATAAAAATACATGACCGCACCACTTCTATTTATTTAAAATATATAATACATATACATTATAGATCTACATCTATAGATTTTATATATGATATATATAGATCTATAGATAGATATAAATTATATCACCAGTTTTGATAAATTCCACTAATTGTATATGATAATATATATAATATATATATATTCATATACAATTAGGGGAATTTATCAAAACTGGTGCAGCCAAAATCTGGAGCAGCTGTGCATGGCAACCAATCAGCTTCTCTCTTTCATTTTCAAATCTTAACTGAACAAACTGAAGAGAGAAGCTGATTGGTTGCTATGCACAACTGCTCCAGTTCATGTCTACTCCAGTTTTGATCAATTCCCCTCAATATATATAATATATACTATTTAGAGCAGCAGCAGCAGCCTTGATCTTGGTAGAACCACTTCCAAGACCAGGATGTACAGCTACCTCATATGGTCCTGAAGTGGTTAAAGAACGGCTACACAAAGAAATAGGATTTTAAAAATGATTTTTCGTTATGCTGTGTGAACAGGAAGACATAACATAGAGGAGCCTTCTTAAATTTGTCGGCAAAAGTGGAAATACACTTTAAGAGCGTTGGTTTTGGCTTGGCTATATGCACATCTCGGAGTTCTCTACTACCGCAAAGTGGAGATGTGTTGGGAGGGCTCCAGGTCGGCGGTGCCGGGAGGACAGATAAAACAAAGTTCACGCGTCAGCTGAAGCTGCGAGTTTGCTTTATTACTTACAGGTGTGCTTTAAAAAGTCAAAATATTCAGAAAACGTATTAAACTGAGCGGACCATTGTAACTGCTCCGTTCACTTCAACACCGAGTGATTGGCTGGCGGTGCAGACACTTCCAGCCCGATGTCTGAGGTCCAGGAGATTATGAGACGGTCAATATGAAGGCAGGTTTCAGGAAATTATATTGGCAGCATTTAAAAATGTATCTCGGTTTTTTTTCTAGTTGAAACATATCTGGAAAAGTGTGTGTGTGTGAGAGTGCGAGTGTGCGTGTTCTGCCGGGGAATTCTGCTTTAACCTTTTTGCCGTGATGGGAGCAAGTAACCCGTTTACAGTTCTTCAGCTCACTCCCAGGTGCCCAGTGATCCGGGTGGCGATTGTTAGCCCCTTCTGTGATAGCATCAGAGCTAAACAGAAACTTTAACCACCGATTTAATGTCTCCCAAAACTGTTACTTTATTAGATTTACATGGTGCTGACAATTTACGCAGGGCTTACACAGTGCACAGTCGCATCAGTCGCCGCCCTCGAGGATCTTACAATCTAAGATTCCTATCTCACATGCATACATACAGGAGCCAAATAACCTTCCAGCATGTCTTTGGAGTGTGGGAGGAAACCGGAGTACCCGGAGGAAACACACACAAGCACAGGGAGAACATGCAAACTCCTTGCAGATAGTGTCCTGAGCGAGATTTGAACCGGGGACCCCCAGTGTGGGAAGGTAGGAGCGCTGACCACCAAATCATTGTGCTGCCAGGTTGCCAGTGTGTCTACCCCGTTTCCCCAAAAATAAGACCTACCCCGAAAATAAGACCTAGTACTATTTTTGGGATTGGGTTATTCAATTTGGATTTGCGTTAACTTTGGATTGTTGTACATTAAAAAAAAAAAAAGACCTACCCCGAAAATAAGACCTAGTGTGGTTTTTTGAGCCAAAAAAAATATAAGACAGTGTCTTATTTTCGGGGAAACGCGGTATTTATCTCTCAACCGAACTTTCAAGCCCTCAAATGCCTGGTGTCATAGACGATCACACGTGCAGCGCCAAGACAACTGCAAAATGCTAACCACATTCTACAGTGTGTCTGCTTTTTACATCGGTGCAAAAAATGAAAAAAAGGGCCTCAGTCATGAAGGGGTTAAGCAATTTTTAGGCCCAAAACATCCACTTTAAAATGTATGCAAAAAGTTCAAAAACCGCTCTGGCAGCGAAAGTTTTAAAGGGAAACCAAAAATGTTTTCGGGTGATTTTATCTTTACTACGTTTTTAAGCTTCTGTTTTAGGCCTCCTATTACATATCCAATCTTTGTTTTACAAATAAACACATGACAAAAGGATTGCCAAAAGCACTCTGGGCTAGCTAACAAGACGGTGCAACAAAGGAGAGCTTGTTTTGTATCTCTCTTTAATTATAACCCAGGACAGGGCCATCTGCAGAGATTACTCATCGAGATCTGTAAATGGGGTTTATTTTCGCACCACTGAAAGGTGAACTAGCCGATTGTGTGCAAAGGAGACTAGAGCACCTTCCGCTGGCTGGATAGAAAACTGCATAATATAAATATTAGGGATGCACCGATACCGGGTTTTTCGGTATCAAGTACCGTTATGTTTTTTCTTCGCTACTTGCCGATATCGAGTACAGATGCCTTTTGCCCCAATTAACAGGAAGTTAATCATGACCCGTCGCCCGCCTTCCTAATTGCCTGTGAAGCCGGTGTTCTAGCGAAAGAACACCGGCATCAGAGGTTGCCTGGCTTCTTGATCAATCAGGAAGCCGGGCGGCGAGTTATGAGGTGCCGTCCGGCTTCCTGTTTGGTCAAGAAGCCGTCTTCATTAGTTCCTAGGCAGCCTGACCAATCAGGAAGCCGGGTCATAACCCACCGCCCGGCTTCCCGATTGGAAAGGAAGCCGGCTCCATGCTCCCTCGGCACCGCTGGTCCGAGGGAGCTCTCCCTCTGACCGGAAGTACCGGTATCAGAACATTTGGGCGAGTACGAGTACTCGGCTAAATACTCAGTATCAGCACCCATACTAGTATCGGCGCATCCCTAATTAATATGCAAGATTTCATATTTTGCTAAACAGACCAGACCGTAATAAAGAACATAAATATGTACAGAATGAATGTTCCATTTAGGTTTTGTCCTCCCTCTTACAGATCACATACAGTAATACAATGTACTCACGGGAACAGAGCATCCAGCACTCTCTGACCAGTCAGAAGCGGGTGGTTGGCTTGCAGCTTCTCTGTCACTGGCCGAACCGTTCTCACCGGCCACACCTGGACCATCGTGAACTTGTCCTTAACACCCTCAAACTCCAATTCCAGCACCACATCCTACAGGGGACCAGGGAAAGGCGGGAAAACGAACGATTAACATAGCTCCGGCCACTATCCTTAAAGTGTATTTCCACTTTTGCAGTGACATTTGACATTTTTCTCAGCACCTTCACAGTGATCTGTCCTATTAGAAAGACTTAGGACTGAAATTTGAGGATTGTGTTTCTCTTATTAACATTGGAATGCAGAAGGCAGGGTGTTCATCCATTGTCAGGACAGGCAGTGTTCAAATCTACTTTACCAATGATATTAAACAAACCTCTTACAACATTATAATTCAATTCAGTTTATCACTGTGAAGGTGCTCAGAAACAAAAAACCTAGATACAGCCATGTTGCCTGCTGCAATAAAACATCTAAAAAGTTAAGAAATATTTAAAAAGATATATATTTTTCCTTCTGTGAATGGGAACACAAAATATATAGGAGGTGTCGTCTCAAATTTGACTGCAAAAGTAGAAATGCGCTTTCAAATTAAGAATCTATCCTGGAGTCCAGCTATCGGCTCAGACCTATGAATTGTCTTACAATTTGCTAAGCAGAAGAGCGTAGTAAACTCACAGAGGTGTCGTAGTGCCCGGGAGGTGCCACGTAGGTGACTGTGCCCCTGTTGCGCGGAGGGAGCATCATCTTGTGTTTGATCAGAGAGTTCTCGAACACTATCCCGTAGATATCTCCTCCGGTGATATGACTGCCGACCTGCAGGACAAAAAAAAACACAAATCTTCTTTATATTAAAAACCGGGACCCGGTCATTCAACCTACTTCCTGTCAGCTGAGGCAGTCCACAGACCTGGCCCCTAGAGGTGCATCGACATGACGGCCTGGGTCCACAGTACTGATGCACAGAACAGCGGCCATGCAAGCGTGTGCGATTGCTTCCCTGTGCAGAACTGCCCACCACGGACAAGAGGAGGAACGTCACATGACTGTTAGAAGACTGCTGGGTTTAGGTTATGTATAGTGTTACTGGCAGGGTCACCTGGAGTTGGGTTTTGAACCCAAGAACAAAAATGTAATACACCGACGCTTACCAGTCCTTCAATGGAGGTGGCTGCATTCGTTTTCAGGCTTTATTTACCTGGAGATCCTGCCAGTAACACACTTCCTGCTCTGGGGGTGACAATGCTCACTCACCATACTGTATATATACACCGAGTGGCCAGATTATTATGACCACCCCATCAGAACTTCATTGGTCTTCTACTGTCGTGGTAACCAACCCGCTTCCCTATTTATAATGGTCTGGCCCTCTAGCAACTTCAGCGCCAAATTATAGCTAATTTGCCTACAAACGTCAGGTGGTCATAATAATCCGGCCACTCAGTGTATGGAGGAGTAGCATTGTCACCTTAGGCCAGGAAGTGTTTTAGGACTACAGATCACTCTGCCCTCTTATATATAAACATAAGAAGGAGGTGTTCTGAAGTCCTCAGGGAGAACTTCTGTCATTGAACGCATAACATAGCACCTTTGTGGACTTGCATAGTTACATAGTATTTGAGGTTGAATAAAGACATAAGTCCATCAAGTCCAACCTATTGTGTGTGTGTGTGTTTTTATAGGTCCCAGAGTCATCTCGTTCTTAAGAGTACCTGTACCCCTGTACATTAAAGTCTCTCAGGAAATCATCCAAAAGCTTCTTGAATGATTCCAGACTATTTGCGGAAATCACTCCTTGTGGCAGAGAGTTCCAGATCCTAACCGCGCGAACTGAGAAGAATCCCCTCCGCCCCTTGTGTTGGATTTTGTTTTCTACCATTTTAGGTGGTGTCCTCTAGTCTTTGTTACGAAATTAATCTTAAAGAGTTTGTTGCTAATGTTGCTGTCACTATTGAACATCTTGTACATGAAAATCACGTCCCCCCTTTAAGCTCCTTACTTCCAGCGTGAACATGTTTAAATTTAGTAGCCGTGTCTCATAGCCCTGGTCCTCCATCCCTTTGATGAGTTTGGTTGCCCTTCGCTGGACTCTCTCCAGCTCAAGGACATCCCCTCTGTGTACCGGTGCCCAAAACTGCACCGCATACTCCAGGTGAGGCCGAACCATTGATGTGTAAAGTGGCAAAATTATAGACTTGTCCCTGCAAAACATTCCCTTCTTGATGCAGGACAGGACTCTACTAGCTTTGCTTACCGCAACCTGGCACTGTAATCTATTATTCAGTTTATGGTCTACAGTGACCCCCAAATCTTTCTCCATTTCAGACTTCCCTAGCGGCACCCCCATAATTGTATAACCCATTTGCTTGTTTTTAACCCCGAAGTGCATAACTTTGCATTTATCGACATTGAACCTCATCTGCCACATTAATGCCCCTCCCCCTATTCTATCCAGGTCCTCCTGTAATGTTACAGTACCACATCCACCGGCCTCCCTCCATCAAGATCTCTACTTACCCCCTCGTAAAAAGTTAGCAGGTTAGTCTGACAGGAACGGTCTTTCCTGAACCCGTGCTGGTTATCGCCAACTATGCCATTACCCTGAACAGATTCTACCAAGTAGTCCTTAATCATTCCCTCTAACAGTTTACAAACTACCGATGTAAGACTAACTGGTCTGTAATTCCCAGGTTGGCATCTTGCCCCCTTTTTGAATATTGGAACTACCGTAGCCCTCCGCCAATCACTCGGAACTCTACCAGTCATTAGAGAGTCCTTAAAAATGAGGAATAATGGTCT
>NW_017308192.1:153856-157966 GCF_000935625.1 Nanorana parkeri | reverse complement strand
CCAGCGCTGACTGGCGGAACGGACGGGGGAGGGGCGGGTACAGCTGGCTCTGCCTCTAGATAGGCAGAGCCAGCTGTCAGTCACGCAGCTGGGCGGATCTCGACATCGATGTCGGGATCAGCTCCGGCGTCTCAGTATACCGCGAGCTGTAGCTCCCTATATACTGAGCCTAGGGTGATGGGAGGACGCTAGTTTGTGTCCTCCCGTTACCCTAAGGAGAACTATGGGGAAAAGCCCTGACCCCATAGTTCTCCTTTAAAAATGAGGAATAATGGTCTTGTTATAACCTCACTTAGTTCCTTTAGTATCTTTTTTCGCATTAAGTACACTAAGTCTTTGTTGTATCCCGGGTTCCGCCAACCACTTGGCTATATTTTGTGATGAACTCTGTGTTTTATTATCGATGTTAAACCCGTTTCCCTCCTGAGTGTATACTGAGAAGAAAAAAGTGTTCAGCGCCTCGGCCCTCTCCTTGTCATTTGTGAGTAACTTCGCGCTTTCGTCCTTTATTGGGCCTATCTGCTCCTTTCTCACCTTTTTACTGTTTATGTATTGGTAAAAAAATTTTTTTTTTTTTAGTAACAGTGGCAATATGTTTTTCGCACTCTATTTTAGCCGCCCGTATTGCTAGTTTACATCTTTTATTACATTCTTCGTAGTTATGGAACGCCAATGCCGTCCCCTCTATCTTATATTTTATGAAAGCCATTCGCTTTTCCTTTATGTGATGCTTTACATTTTTATTTAGCCATACAGGTTTTGTTTGTGATCTTTTACTTTCATTACCCAACGGTATACACTTAATGGCAATATGTAAAGTGTACATAAAACATTCCCACTTTTGGTCCAAGTTCAGTTTGTGAAATACATTTTCCCATTTGATGTCCCCCACTAGGTGGCGCAGTTTATCATAGTTAGCCCTTCTGAAATTTAGGGTTCTTGTCCGTCCAGCCCACTTCCCTTTCCTGTATCCAATGTTGAAAGTAAATAACATTGTGATCACTATTACCCAGTGTCTCCCCAATTACAATATCCTCAATTAGTTCTGCATTATTAGTAATTATTAAATCTAGGATGGCATTTTTCCTAGTTGGAACCTCAACCATCTGGTCCATGAAATTGTTTCGCAACATGTTCAGAAATCGCCCCGCCTTTGTCGAACCTGAGGTACCATTAAACCAATTTATATCTGGGTAATTGAAGTCGCCCATCACGACTACATTGCCATCCCTCCCAGCTATTTCTATTTCGGACTGTAGATGAGCCTCCCCCTCCTCCCCTATATTTGGACTATTTTACGACTAGCGTCCATCATATCTAGTTCTAGCCATAAGGTCTCCACGTCTTCTCCACTATTTGACGTGATATCGTCCCTTATATGCATATTTAGGTTATTTTTAACATAAATGCCTGTCACATGTCCCTTGAAGAAAAAGTATCGGTAATTGGTATCGGCAAGTACCTGATGGACAGTACTTTTATATTTGGTCTCAAAAAAGTGGCATCGGGACATCCCTAGTTTAGACTTTTGCCTGTGGAGGCTTAGTAGTAGTAGATGGGAGTATTCTGGGCTAGCCTACAGGTTTGTTTGCCAGAGCCCATTCCTCTTGTATGTGGTAATATAACCCAAAAGGTAAAAAAAGACTTCCTGTGTCCCTCAATTGACAAAAAGGAAAACAAAGTGATGAAAAATAAGATGGCAATACTGTATGAGGAAGAGAGAGAGAGGCTGCCATGGCCATCGGGCACTGAAGGAAGCAGATATTTGACAACCCGGAGCAGGCCTCACATGGGAGGGTCATACAACCCAAAGCCCTGATAACACAACTTCACACATATCTACATTATCTATAGGACTTCAAAGCATTTGATAATAACTCTAATGAAAAGTGATAATACTGTAGAACAGGCTTCTGTCTGGATAAGCAAGACCCCAGATGGCACCTACACTCCATCGTACCCACCCGTAGGCTCTTTGAAGGGGTGAATTCCCACTTGATGTCTTTGCTGAGGGCCGACACGTTGACACCTCGGGGGATGTAGATGCTCTGCGTGCTGTCACTGATGTCCCTCAGAGGTCTCTGGATACCATCAAAGATAGACCCCATGATGCCTGGACCTAGCTCCACAGAGAGGGGCTTCCCAGTCCGTAGAACAGGGTCTCCAACCGATACACCAGCTGCATGATGGAAGCTTAGGAACAACTCGCTTTATAAAACGATGACAATATTCAATTATTCCCTGTTGGTCACATGTACTTTGTGTTATTAAACATATTTATTGACCATCGTCTGCAGAAACACCACGGTGGAACCCGATAAAAAGGATACAGGTCTCCTCGTAGACTTGGATGGTGGCCATGTCACCCTCTAGACGAATAATTTCCCCGACCAGTTCCGAGTGCCCTACACGCACCAGCTCGTACATGGCGGCTCCTGCCATATTGGATGCGGTCACCACTATTCAAAAAAAAGAGACCACATTACAGGGTGACTGGGATATAGTAATATTACAAGGATATCTAGACCACAGAGATTGAACAGCTTCATTGTGTCATTCTAACCTATTACAATCCGATTGTCCAAACTTCGCTAGATTTACTGAAAGGTGAGGCTCTATCTAGAGGCAGAGCCAGCTGTACCCGCCCCCTCCCCTGTCCGTTCCGCCAGTCAGCGCTGGCGGATCAGAGCGGGGAGGGGGGAAGCCAGCCCCTCCCGTCACAGCAGAGAGCCATGACAGGATCGAGAGGTGAGCGAACGCCGGTATGTGTTCGCTCACCTCCCAATCTACTGAGTCTCATTGTCACAGGTCGGCTAGAACTATGAGATGAGTGAAAAGCACCCCCCTCATAGTTCTCCTTTAATGCATTCTCCGCATTCGGGTAAAAACCACCCAGAACCTTTTTCTCCCCCAGTCCCCCCCACCCCACACTTACCTGTCAGCAACGCTCGTCCCGGCCGCCCGTCCGTTAGTGATCCTCTGTTTCCCATACTCCTGGTTGCAGGGGGAGGATACTGATGGCAGAGGACTCATAGGCTCCTTCTGCCATCAATCAAAGTGTTGGTCAGAGAGAAGGGGAGTGGCCTGCCACAGGGTTGTGTGTCTCTATGGATGCACACAGCCACTGTGGGCACAAGCGCACAGGTTCCTCCATTAGCCGGTGGAGGCACCCATGCAGAGGGCCTCAGACAAAGGTGGGTCTCCAATATTAAAAAAGGAAGGTTTAATGACACACCAGGACTGATTTTTTTATGATCAAAAGGTGAATCTTTTTTGCAAAGTTATCCTGTTTTATATTGTGATAGGCCAGGAATTTATTCAAGCATGTGAAAGTTCAACTTTAGGAACTCATTCCAACCTCCGGAACTGCCAATTCACCCCCCCCAATGGTGGGCAGCCAGCTGGTTCTGGGGGAACCCACAGGCCCGCAGACACGAGCTCTTTACCCAATCTGCCTCACACCAGCAGTTAACTGAACTCATTCATGCAGGATAGGAATTTATATGGAAGCGGCGCACTCACCAGGTCCAGAAACTCCATGGACGTAGCCGAACATGCTTTCCCGTTCTTCATCTTGGATCTTTGGTAGTTTTGAGAAATCCATCTTCAGATCTTGAACCTCTGCAAGTGAAGACATTTTATTATTACAGGTCTGCCCGCACCTTTAAGGAGTGACCTTCACACCCCTTACTGTGACCCCGTCTGGAGTCCTCCACCGACATACTAGAATACAAATGATCACAGGCCTGCAAGTAAGGGTCTCTGTGCGTAGCCCCGGCTAAAATAATCACCTCCCCTCCGATGCTTTTAACGCTCATTACCATATTTCTACGCCACACGTCATGGGCCCACCCCACAATGGCGTCCTGCACCAATGGGTTTGGTCAATTATATTTTATAGGTTTTATGTTAAATACACAACCTAGGTTGTACAAATATTTAAAGGCGAACTATGGGGTCAGGGCTTTTCCCCATAGTTCTCCTTAGGGTAACGGGAGGACACAAACTAGCGTCCTCCCGTTACCCTAAGCTCAGTATACCGCGAGCTACAGCTCGCGGTATACTGAGACGCCGGAGCGGGAGCGGATCCCGACTTAGATGACGGGATCC
>NW_017308192.1:152929-153840 GCF_000935625.1 Nanorana parkeri | reverse complement strand
ACCTTCAGCTCGCGGTATTGGGAGACGCCGCAGCTGGAGCGGATCCCGACATCGATGTCGAGATCCGCCCAGCTGCGTGAGTGACAGCTGGCTCTGCCTATCTAGAGGCAGAGCCAGCTGTACCCGCCCCCTCCCCCGTTCCACCAGTCAGCGCTGGCGGCTCGGAGCGGGGAGGGGGGAATCCAGCCCCACCCCTGTCATGGCAGAGAGCTGTGACAGGATCGAGAAGTGAGCGAACGCCGGTATGTGTTCGCTCACCTCCCGATCTACTGAGCCGACCTGTGACAGTCTCATTGTCACAGGTCGGCTAGAACTATGAGGTCAGTGAGAAGCACTGACCTCATAGTAGTTCTCCTTTAACTCGGCCAAAAATACACTGGATGTGAAGTTGAAGGGAGATAGAAAATTTCTCCTCCTCTATGGGCGTAAAAGCTACATTACCATGAATGGCATTCATCTATCGTAGAAAGAAGTTATATTCTCCGTGAATTACAAAATAATCAGTAACGACTGGGGGACGTCGGAGGGCTAATCGGAGTTACTCTTCTTAACAATAGTGGAACGAATACCGTACTGGGTGAATAAAAGATCGACCCGTCACTACCGATATTTTTGTATTGCAATGCAGGGACAATCATCAGATGGTAGAAATTACTTTTTCAAGCCGTGCTTAGAAATATCTTACAGCCACAACATAAGGAAACTGGTAAGAAAAATTTGCATTGCGTGTCTGGAGGAAGCGATGAGTGAGCTCTGGAACAGGAGAAGTGAAGCTACAGGGGTGGCAAAGGGTTAATGTGCTCGCCCTACCCTACCCCCTCCATCATTAAAAGCGCGCTCCATTTTCGTTTTGTTCAGGAAAAGTAAAAAACAATATTGCAGAATCAGCACATTTCTGAACACTGGCGGCT
>NW_017308192.1:152470-152871 GCF_000935625.1 Nanorana parkeri | reverse complement strand
TGGTTCTTAGATGCATGGAGACCCAATAAAGAGTAAAATGACGCTGAGGCAATGCCCTGTGGTCAGTATAGAAAAGTAGGGCTGTGCGGAATTCTATTTGAATCACTGGAGTCCAAGCCGCCATTTTAAAACGGACCTGGGACAAATAGCTGCTACTCCAGTACTGATTCCCAATAGAAAAAAACAAACCAAGGAAATGTGAATATAAACCGATCAGCCAACACCTTCGAGGCATGAACTCCACTAGACCTCTGAAGGTATGTTGTGGCATCTGCATGACCCCCGTTAATATTGAGTAGGTCCCCCTTTTGTCACCAAACAGCCCTGACCTGTGGAGCTGTGGAGGCATGGACTCCACTAGACCACTGAAGTTTTGATGTGGTATCTAGATGACCCCCCCC
>NW_017308192.1:147022-152413 GCF_000935625.1 Nanorana parkeri | reverse complement strand
CTATGATGTTGTATCTAGATGCCCCCCCCCCCCCCTCCCTAATATTGAGTAGGGCCCCCTGTTCCTGCCTTGTCCAGGCATGACTTGTCCTGCTGAATGTAAATATTCCCTAGTGATCCTGCCATAAAGTCCTTGTTCTGGTCCTTCCTGTTATAGGCTGACAACGCTCTGTCCCTGCATTAATCACCCCGTTACACAGGCTTCCGATGAACACTACAAATGGCCATATCAACACACATTAGGTAGGCATGGGCCACTACTGTCACCATCCCTAAAACCCACCCCGAGAAATGCCATGCAACCATTGCTGGAGTGCATACAGACGGGAAGAGGCTGCAGGAGATCAGCAGCACTGAGCTGTATCAAAAAGGATGAAAAAAAAGTGTCAACCTCTGCACCAAATGCAACGGAATGGCATATTCAGGTTCACTGTGAGCAAACTTACTCCCCCAGCAGTAATGTGCGCACCAAAAATCAGAGAGTGACAACTTATCTCTGAGGCTTCATGATTAGGTTTCTGTGATGGATTCTTTAACTAACATCTGGGGTAAAAGGGTAAAAAAAAACCAACAAAAAGGACTAGTAAACAACAATTACTGTGGTCTCCTTGCAGGTGATCTTTCCTCCTATTATGGACCTGCAGTGCCGTGTTCTGCACTGTTGTGCTGGCAGCCATCTTGGTAGAGGCAGAGGCTTTGCATCCTCATGTCAGATCCTCCAGCAAGGAGAACAGTAAACAGCACAGCACTGACGTCACCAAATCTGGTGAGCCAGGTACCAGATGATGCCTTGGATCAGGGGCGCCCATGATGCCTTGTTCCCCTGTGTGATAGCATATGGAGGTGACAGGTTCTCTTTATTGACCCTGTCACACCCAATAGAGGAGTTCTAGCACAACACTGTGCCAGAACTCCTGTAACAGCTTTTTTTTTTACTGGGGGGGGGCTTTGGGGAAATATTAGGGGGTCTAAACAGCCCCCTGATACTTCCCTTTTAAAATAGAAAAAGAAATTGAGGACACAAAGTCCTCCGAGACACAGAGTCCTCCATCTCTTTTTCTGCAGCCTCTATTCTAAATGAATGGAAAGTACAGAGGTGATCGCTCCAGTGTTTGTCCTGCACAGGGGATTGATACATATCACGGATATGTACCGATCCTCTGCCGCTCGGCCACGGGCAGAGGCAGCGGGGGATCCGACACGAAGCACTTCAGCTGCGGGGAGGGCGGAGCCGCTGTCACAGAACTAAGGCCGAGCGCTGAGTGGAGTCGGCTGTCAGATCCAGACCGAGCGTCTCGCTCTCTCTCTCTCTCCTCACCGCTCGGCATTAGTTCTCCGACAGTGGCTCCGTCCTCCCCCGCCGCCGGTTCCTTCACTTCTTCTCGGATCCCCGCTGCATACAGATGGGGAGAGCAACAGGGGTTAATTTCTCAGGGTACTGCTTAGGCACAATTCACAATACTAAATGGTCCCTACAAACAGCAAATCTTCACTTTTATAGTTCCAGGTCCACTTTAAAAACACGATTCACAATGAAAAGTAGTAATGAAAACATTGGGGGACCCCCATCTCCTAACAAGGTACCCTTAACCTGTAAGTGTTCCCTGAGTAAAAATAAGCAGCAGTTGGAATATTAAAGAGGAACTTTACCCAAATCTATGAACAAAGAGAACTTCAGAAATGTTTAATGATGACAATCTACAAACACATACGTCTAGATAATTGCCGGCTTTGTATTCTTTCTATACCTTATTTTTCTTTTCCTCCCCATTCTTACAGTGGCCATGTTTACTAAGGGCCGATTAATAGATCTCCCTTTACTTCCTGGAACTCTGGCACATGCGACTAGGACATGTGACCATGCGCATTGTGACGACATGGTGATGAGTTTATAAGGTAAATGTGTATTGGTGTTGAGTTATGTTTGAGTGCGTTATGCTGTCTGACCTGGTTATGAAAAGACTATCAGCACCATCCCTCGTTATCTCCCATTGTTCTCTGAGGGAGCTCAGAACAATGACATTCTGGCCAGGCTACTGCTATGGCTGTCTGGAGCTATTTAGCAGGTGGACCCCTGTGGTGTTGTGAAGACAGGATTTCTGGGGAGGGGAAGGTGGATGTGATGGGATTATAATCTGATCTCATCACTTGATGTATATAAGTTTGTGCAGTTGCTCAATAAATCAGAGTTTGTTTCACCCTACACTCGAGCCTCGACTAGTGACTGGGGAAACTGGGAGCTATAGATCAGCAGTTTGCAATATCTCCTCAGCAAGAAGGATACAGAGGCGGACATACTCATCCTGAGTACGGGGGTCCGTCACACACATCATCTCAGGGGAGGAAAATGCCTTTCCCTTAAATCTTGTGAGATTACAGATGAGATTTCCCAGCAATGCTCTGCTGATGTAACCTTCCCAGGATGCAATGCTTGGGAACATTACATCACTAACGCCCAAGAAGACCAGGAAGTGGAAAAACATTTGTAAGTAAAAGAAAAATATGTTTAATTTAACTAAAGAATGCGAGAGGATTTGAGAGCTGCATTCTAATGTTATTTATAGTGAAAGGGGTTAAAGGTCAACTTTAACACGTTCTCAAGCTGCATCAGGTTTAACCAATCTGAGTGCGTGATCCCAAAATAACCAGCTGACCTTACCTGAACCAGAAACAGGGGAATAGGTGCTGTGTCAGGAGGAGCGATCCTGCGATACTCCGATCTCTCAGCTGCAAGGAGACAGAAAACATGATGAGCATTTCAATGCACGGTGCATAGGTACGATGCAAATCATTTATCATATCTGTGATCAATCAATACCGACCGCCTATAATAAAAAGGAAACAGACCAGCAAAATTTTTCACCCAACCGTTTTACATTTTTTCGTCTCAGTATACCGCGAACAGCAGCTCGCTGTATACTGCGGCGTCTCAGTCTGAGCCTAGGGTGAGGGGAGGACGCTAGTTTGTGTCCTCCCGTTACCCTAAGGAGAACTATGGGGAAAAGCCTTAACCCCATAGTTCTCCTTTACGCATAGAGTACATGAGGGTTAGATCTTTTTTCCATGCTTTTACTGCGGTGCATCAAAACTAAAAAAAAAAAAAAAAAAGATGGCCTGACTTTCAGATATTATCATCAGGGATGGAATGAGGAAGTTTACTATGAATCCAGGAAGGGTCCAGCACAACGCTCCTGAAGCTCTCAATAAAAGGCGGCCTGGAAGGTACCCCCCAAAAATCTAAAAGTCAGAGAACGCACGAATAGCGTAGTTATAAAAGAAGAGCGTGCACGGCTCACACGCAGGTTCCTGCAGACCAATGCTCCCGACTTCTCGCAGTAAAACTCTAATTGAATGACATGCGAGTGAAGATAATGACACCTCAGTGAGATAGACGCATGCTTTACACCATCTCATTTCAGCAATGGGTGAAGGTAAAAAAATGGTATAAAACAAAAAGATAGGAGATTCAAAATATAATGCACAGCAGATTTTAAAGGAGAACTATGAGGGGGGGGTGTGCTTTTCACTCACCTCATAGTTCTAGCTGACCTGTGACAATGAGACTGTCACAGGTCGGCTCAGTAGATCGGGAGGTGAGCGAACACATACCGGCGTTCGCTCACCTCTCGATCCTGTCACGGCTCTCTGCCGTGACAGGGGAGGGACTGGATTCCCCTCTCCAATCCGCCAGCACTGGCTGGCGGAACGGACGGGGCGGGTACAGCTGGCTCTGCCTCTAGATAGGCGGAGCCAGCTGTCAGTCACGCAGCTGGGCGGATCCAGGCACAATTGTCGGGATCCGCTTCAGCGTCTCAGTATACCGCAAGCTGTATACTGAGCTTTAGGTGACGGGAGGACGCTAGTTTGTGTCCTCCCGTTACCCTAAGGAGAACTATGGGGAAAAGCCCTAACCCCATAGTTCTCCTTTAATATCTGTGAATGCTGAGTGCAATGGAACGGCCACAATGCCCAAAATATTTCAGCCAACAACTCCCAATATACAAACTTCCAGCTTGCAAAAAGGACCAATAAGTATTTATATGTGGCTGCTCTTAGGAACCAGTCCTTGTGCCTTTAACCTCTTGCTGACCGGGGTGTTACCCCCTCTTCCTGTCCCGGCCACTTTTCAGTGTTCAGCGCTGCGGTACTTTGACTGATAATTTATTCCGTCATACAACGCTGTACTGAAATTAATTTACCATTTTTTGGGGACAGATCGAGCTTTCTTTTGGTGGTATTTAACCCCTTCATGACTGAGGCCTTTTTTTAATTTTTTGCACCCATGTTATATTCCACATTTTAGGCCTGAAAATTACTTTAAACCCCCCACACATTATATATTTTCTGAATGCCAAGACCCTATAGAATATAATGGTGGTAGTTGCAAATTTTTATGTTGCGCAATATTAGCGCAACTCCTTATTAAACCCCAATATTTAGTGAAAAATTTAATTAAATGCCCCAAAACACAACAAAATACCCATTTTTAATGAAATATAAAAGATGAGGTTACAACGAGTAAAACGATACCCAACATGCCCGGGTTACAAATTGCGTGCGTCCGTGAAACGGCGAAAAACTGCAGTACCCCAAAAAGTCCACAGAAGACGCTTTAAAAGCCCCCACAGGTCATCAATTTAGAGATACCCCAAAATACTGTCCCTAGAATTATTGCTCTCACTCCGGCGTGCGCGGCGATACCCAACATGTGTAGCGCGTTCGTCGTTTTCATACGTAGGCGCACACCAACGCGTGTTTACGTGGTGACGCGCGTGCTCGCGAGGGACTTTTACATTTTTTTTATTATTATTAGATTTATTTGATTTTAATTTTAAAAACTGTTGTTTTTTTTAACTTTACTTTGACTGCCATCACATGGGGGGGCTTACAAGCCCCCCCATGTGATAGCAGATGGTGGTGACAGGTACTCTTTAAGGTGATGCTGGGGGTCCAAAAGACACCCAGTGTCACCTTTACACTGGAAATAAGCTATTGAAGTGCAGATCGCACTTCAATAGCTTATAGCTGGGCTGCAGGAGCCCAGAACTGACAGCCCAGGGACCGGAAGTGATGCAATCTGCATCGCTCCCGGTCCCATAGAACGGGGAGGGGATCGATGAACGGAAGTTCCCTGATCTCCTCCCCAGCTCCCCGCGGACACCAAGGATGCCGGTCCCGCGCCCATAGGAGGGGCAACGGAGCCCGGGAAGCATGGCGGCAGTGTCCGGCGGCCCCTTCTTCGGGACGCAGAAGCGATCTGGCGACAGGTAAGTCACCAGAATCGCTTCTGTTGTAAAGTCGGCTCTACAAGTTTAAACAGAGTCCCGGCAGCAAAACTCGCCGGGAGTCTGTTTAAACAGCCCCGATGCTGGCGACGTACACTGTACGTCGT
>NW_017308192.1:144661-146976 GCF_000935625.1 Nanorana parkeri | reverse complement strand
GGGGGGGTTTTTAGTTTTTACTATATAATGACAAAAGTACCGAAAATTATGAGAGAAAAAACAAACTGTTTTCGCTCCCTTATGTTATAAAACATTTATCAGCACCCAATTTTTTGGTAAAATATGAGAAAAAAAAAAAGAAGACGGATCACATTGGGTAATTAGATACCAAACATGTAAAAGCTTAAAATTGCATGTGCCCGCAAAATCTCAAAAAAAACTACTGCGCCTAAAATTGACCATAGGCGACACTTTAAAAGCTTTTACTGCTCATCAATTTAGTGTTATCAGTGATTGATGGGCCAAAAATGATTGCCCTCACACAAACACACGTGTGGCATAATCATTGTTTTCGAATGTAGGCGCACCTGACACATATTTACGTTTATATGTGCATGCATGCGGGGGCAGGAAACTTACATTTTTGGGGGTGTTTTTTTTTTATTATTTTTTTTTTTACACTTAACTTTATTGCCATCACATAAGGGGATAACAAGCCCCCTATGTGATAGCCAATATAAAATGACAGGTCCTCTTTATGGAGACATCAGGGGTCTCTAAGACCACTAATGTCACCTAGGGACCCTCAAAGAAGCTGATGAAGCGCAGATCTGCTTCACCAGCTTCTTCTCTGGCTATAGCAGCCAGAGAAAATGATAGCTAAAAGGTGAAAGTGACGTAATACATATCACTTCCAACTTTACAGAAACAGGAAGAGAGATCAGCGGTGGGGGAATGCTGATCTCTCCTCCGTTCTCTGTATAGGCAGCTGCTGTGTCGGTCCTGGGCCGGCAGGCTGGACAGCAGAGCCCAGGATAAACAACAGCAGTGGTGGAGGGGGGGGATGCGTGGCAATGGAGGGGGCGCACACTGCGTGTAGTGCTCATACAAGCGATCGGCTGGCTGTAGACAACGGCCGAACGCTTGTATGTAACAGCCAGTACCGGCTGTTTAGATTCCCAGTGGGATTCTAAACAGAAAAAAAAAAAATCACGTGCATGTATGTCCATCGGCTGGGAAGCATCCGCTGTCCACACGTGTTTTTACATTGGGGGGCCGGCAACTGGTTAAGGAGGAATGGGCTACCGGCAGTCCATTTTTCCATTGCTACATAAAAAATCCAAGATGGCGGCTCTCGTAGATTAGAGCCAAGACCAAAATGCACAGAGGAGCCTTCACAGTGGCTTCCACATATTTGACCAAAAGTTGTGCAACTAAAACCCGTTTTCAAAGCAAATTGTTAGACAATTGCAGGCCGGCTGGTAAGCGTGCTGGGAAAATGTTGTACTCACGTCTGTTCTCACTACAGCACCGAACTGCAACTGCCAGCCGAAGCACCAAAGAGAAGAGGCCTCTAAAGACCGGTTCCACAGAAGCTGGAGCCCCTCGCTTTCATAAAAGGTCTATTTAAGACGATGAAGTAAAAATCTCACACCGATTTCACATAAATCCGGTTCTGGAGGAGGCAATGCGAATGTTGCAACACGTCTTCTGAGGATCCTGCACCAGAACTTCCCCTTTCACACTTGGTTTACAAATTGCGTGCGTCCGTGAAACGGCGAAAAACTGCAGTACCCCAAAAAGTCCACAGAAGACGCTTTAAAAGCCCCCACAGGTCATCAATTTAGAGATACCCCAAAATACTGTCCCTAGAATTATTGCTCTCACTCCGGCGTGCGCGGCGATACCCAACATGTGTAGCGCGTTCGTCGTTTTCATACGTAGGCGCACACCAACGCGTGTTTACGTGGTGACGCGCGTGCTCGCGAGGGACTTTTACATTTTTTTTATTATTATTAGATTTATTTGATTTTAATTTTAAAAACTGTTGTTTTTTTTAACTTTACTTTGACTGCCATCACATGGGGGGGCTTACAAGCCCCCCCATGTGATAGCAGATGGTGGTGACAGGTACTCTTTAAGGTGATGCTGGGGGTCCAAAAGACCCCCAGTGTCACCTTTACACTGGAAATAAGCTATTGAAGTGCAGATCGCACTTCAATAGCTTATAGCTGGGCTGCAGGAGCCCAGAACTGACAGCCCAGGGACCGGAAGTGATGCAATCTGCATCGCTCCCGGTCCCATAGAACGGGGAGGGGATCGATGAACGGAAGTTACCTGATCTCCTCCCCAGCTCCCCGCGGACACCAAGGATGCCGGTCCCGCGCCCATAGGAGGGGCAACGGAGCCCGGGAAGCATGGCGGCAGTGTCCGGCGGCCCCTTCTTCGGGACGCAGAAGCGATCTGGCGACAGGTAAGTCACCAGAATCGCTTCTGTTGTAAAGCCGACAGTCGGCTCTACAAGTTTAAACAGA
>NW_017308192.1:142995-144542 GCF_000935625.1 Nanorana parkeri | reverse complement strand
GTTTAGTTTTTACTATATAATGACAAAAGTACCGAAAATTATGAGAGAAAAAACAAACTGTTTTCGCTCCCTTATGTTATAAAACATTTATCAGCACCCAATTTTTTGGTAAAATATGAGAAAAAAAAAAAGAAGACGGATCACATTGGGTAATTAGATACCAAACATGTAAAAGCTTAAAATTGCATGTGCCCGCAAAATCTCAAAAAAAACTACTGCGCCTAAAATTGACCATAGGCGACACTTTAAAAGCTTTTACTGCTCATCAATTTAGTGTTATCAGTGATTGATGGGCCAAAAATGATTGCCCTCACACAAACACACGTGTGGCATAATCATTGTTTTCGAATGTAGGCGCACCTGACACATATTTACGTTTATATGTGCATGCATGCGGGGGCAGGAAACTTACATTTTTGGGGGTGTTTTTTTTTTATTATTTTTTTTTTTACACTTAACTTTATTGCCATCACATAAGGGGATAACAAGCCCCCTATGTGATAGCCAATATAAAATGACAGGTCCTCTTTATGGAGACATCAGGGGTCTCTAAGACCACTAATGTCACCTAGGGACCCTCAAAGAAGCTGATGAAGCGCAGATCTGCTTCACCAGCTTCTTCTCTGGCTATAGCAGCCAGAGAAAATGATAGCTAAAAGGTGAAAGTGACGTAATACATATCACTTCCAACTTTACAGAAACAGGAAGAGAGATCAGCGGTGGGGGAATGCTGATCTCTCCTCCGTTCTCTGTATAGGCAGCTGCTGTGTCGGTCCTGGGCCGGCAGGCTGGACAGCAGAGCCCAGGATAAACAACAGCAGTGGTGGAGGGGGGGGATGCGTGGCAATGGAGGGGGCGCACACTGCGTGTAGTGCTCATACAAGCGATCGGCTGGCTGTAGACAACGGCCGAACGCTTGTATGTAACAGCCAGTACCGGCTGTTTAGATTCCCAGTGGGATTCTAAACAGAAAAAAAAAAAATCACGTGCATGTATGTCCATCGGCTGGGAAGCATCCGCTGTCCACACGTGTTTTTACATTGGGGGGCCGGCAACTGGTTAAGGAGGAATGGGCTACCGGCAGTCCATTTTTCCATTGCTACATAAAAAATCCAAGATGGCGGCTCTCGTAGATTAGAGCCAAGACCAAAATGCACAGAGGAGCCTTCACAGTGGCTTCCACATATTTGACCAAAAGTTGTGCAACTAAAACCCGTTTTCAAAGCAAATTGTTAGACAATTGCAGGCCGGCTGGTAAGCGTGCTGGGAAAATGTTGTACTCACGTCTGTTCTCACTACAGCACCGAACTGCAACTGCCAGCCGAAGCACCAAAGAGAAGAGGCCTCTAAAGACCGGTTCCACAGAAGCTGGAGCCCCTCGCTTTCATAAAAGGTCTATTTAAGACGATGAAGTAAAAATCTCACACCGATTTCACATAAATCCGGTTCTGGAGGAGGCAATGCGAATGTTGCAACACGTCTTCTGAGGATCCTGCACCAGAACTTCCCCTTTCACACTTGGAATAGGTTGCGTCACACTCTCTTGT
>NW_017308192.1:137118-142743 GCF_000935625.1 Nanorana parkeri | reverse complement strand
ACTCCCCCCCCCCCCCCCCTTTTTTTTTTTATAAATTCTTTTATTTAACAAGTTTTTCATAGTTACATGTGAAAAAGAGAAAAAGGCAAAGGGGACGAAACCCCTAACGTACATGTGAAAAAGAGAAGGTAAATGGGACGAAACCCCTAACGTATAGGCAGTGGTCGCAGCCACATTAAAACAACCCTAAGGCAGATGTAAAGATCAATCCTTCAATGACTACCTTTGCCTGTGGACTAGTGAGACTGCAGACCAATGGGGGTACTGTACGAATCCGTATTGGACAACTAGGTAGCTGGAGAGTCCCCATTGGTGGGATAGGAGTCGGTCAGTCATGGCAGGTGTTGTGTCATGAGTGGTCTGTGCATGGACCCTCCATCCAAGACACCGTCTGAGAGGCGGACTATTGTGGTCCTCCAGGTGGTACGTCAATTGATTAGGTAAGTATTTACACACATTGGGTAGGGCTGTATGGAGAGTGAAGGCGGGAAAGGCAGGGGGGGCAGGCAGGGAGGGAAGGGGGGGAGGAAGGGGGGGGATATTACCCCTTTTTAGGGCATATTTTATTTTTATCATGCAATGATCCGGGATGCCGTGTCCATTAAATATCAGCAAACCGGGTTCCCTTTACTGAAATCCAAGAGGAGGAGGGACAATTGGTTACCATGAAATACGGCCGTCTGCGCATTGGGTTCGTATGTGTGAGGGACATGGTTGCGTGCAATGTGTGACCACAAGCTGTCTGCAACTAGATAACCTTGTAACCCTGTACACAGCATCTGCATTAATAAAACCCGAATATACTAAAAAAAGGAAGAATCATTTAGTGATACAAATCAATATAAAATCTTATTTTGCATCTCATGCTTTATCTATTCAATCCGTTCAGTGTCAAGAGACCACAAAATGTATTTCTATACAGAACATGCTTTGAGTACAGCGTCAAAAAACAAGTGCACAGAAAGGAGAACTTGCAGAAAAGCACGCACCCCCCTGGAGACTCTTCAGTGGAGTTTAACCCATGTGACCTCTACCAGCGAGTAGCAAGCAACCATGTCTAAATATCCTCAGATGTCTTATATGATGCAATCCTCAGACATGGAAGATATCGGGATGAATCAGATTTCTACTGCTTAATACTACAAAGTTTTCACTCTCTCCTCTCGAAAGACTATAGTAGAGTTGCCCCTTAAAGCTCAGGTCCAGCCAGGGAAGCCCCCTATAAAGCAATACCCTCTTCTGGCTACATGGCCCAATAATTTAGAAGAACCAAGCTAAATGCAGGAAACACTCACCAAAATCCACAGTCCCTCAGCACGATGGGTCCAGAGTCTCCTCACCGCAGTGGGAGGCTCCTTCTTTGGTGGGCCCTGTAGTTGGGGTCCTCACAAGGTCCTGAAGGCTCTCACAGTGATGTGGTCACAGCACTGGAAATACTAAGCTAAATCCATGCCCATCACTGGACAAGCTGGGTCCTGGGTCTCCTTGGACTTTCAATGCAGTGGAAAGCTACTTCTTCGGTGCCTGTCAAAGTGGGTCCTGCACATGGGGTCCTCACAAGTTCTTGAAGGCTCTCAAAAAGTGGTCACAACACTGGAAATAGTAACCTAAATCCCTGGTCACTGGACAAGCTGGGTCCTGGGTCTCCTTGATTTTTCACTGCAGTGGGAAGCTACTTCTTTGGAGCTACTCAAAGGGGGCCCGGCATATGGGGTCCTCACAAGGTCTTTAAGGCTCCCACAGTGATGTGGTCACAACAACGGAAATACTAGCCTAAATCTTTGGTCACTGGACAAGCTGGGTCCGAGACTCCTTGAATTTTCCCTGCAGTGGAAGGCTACTTCTTTTGAGCTACTCAACGTGGGCCTTGCACATGGTGTCATCACAGGGTCCTAAAGGCACCAACAGTGATGTGGTCACAAAGCTGGAAATACTAAATCCCTGGTCACTGGACAAGATGGGTCCTGAGGCTCCTTGAATTTTACGGCAATGGAAGGCCACTTTTTCGGTGCCTGGTGACATGGGCCCTTCCCACGGAGTCAAGATGTGGGGTCCTTACAAGGCCCCTGAAGGCTCCAGCACAAAGAGGTCACAACTAGGAATAAAAGAAAAGCCACCAGCACTCAGTACTTCAAGGTGCTAATGTAATCTTATTTATTGTCAATGTCACATAGTTCAAATAAGTCAACATTTCGGGGGCCACACAGGGTCCCATAATCAAGGTGACATATTGTGCTACAGCCATCAGGGCCTTGTAAGGACCCCACAAAAAAAGTACTCCAAGGGAAGGGCCCAGGAAACGAATTAGAAGCTTTCCATTGCAGTGAAAAATCAAGGAGACTCAGGAGCCAGCTTTAGGTTACCATTTCCAGCTTTGTGACCACATCACTATTGGTGCCTTCAGGACCCTGTGAGGACCTCATGTGCAGGGCCCACATTGGCGGGCCCCGAAGAAGTAGCCTTCCACTGCAGTGGACAATCAAGGAGACTGAGGGTCCGGCTTGTCCAGTGACCAGTGATTTAGATTACTATTTCCACCTTTGTGAACACACCACTGTTGGAGCCTTCAGGACCCTGTGGGGACTCCACATGTAGGACGTTGACAGGCACCGAAGGAGCCTCCAACTGCAGTGAGAAACCAAAGACTCAGGATCCAGCTTTTCCACTGACAAGGGATTTAGGTTAGTATTTCCAGCCCTGTCAGCACATCACTGGTAAAGCCTTTAGGACCCTGTGAGGACCTCATGTGCAGGGCCCAAGTCGACAGGCACCTAAGAAGGACCTGTGGATCCACATGGCGCCATCCCTGGTTCTCACTACATGTACAACCGTATTCACTTTGGTCATAGCACTACATGGTGGATGATATCTACATCAAAGAGGGTAGGCCCAGACTACAGCGATGGATCACTAGTCTTTACTAGACGAGGCACCACAGTGGGGCACTTCACGAGGGATTGATGCAAGCTAAAAACAAGCTTAGAAAGATCTTTTTTTCCATGAGACGGGTTGGGCAATTCCCAGTTTTTCTGAAGGCTTCATACCTGGGGTGGGCAACTCCAGGCCTCCAGCTGTGCTTTTAAAGTGACATTAAACCCTCAGATTTTTTTAACATAAAACAATATTGTAATGTGTGCCTTACTGTAATCCATGGTAGTTTCCCTTCTCTTTGCTGCTCTTCCTTTTAAATCTGTATCTGTTCTCATGCTGGGCAGAACTTCTGTTTTGCAGCAGACTGCCTTGTCTCTGAAATGGATACATGGGGTCTGTGTGAAGGTTCACAACCTGAGCCAGCACTACAGGAAGAGGCACTCAGCTGCAAAGGGAAGTTCTCCCCCAGCATGAGAAGACATGAGGATTTAAAAGGAAGAGCAGCAAAGAGAAGGGAAACTACCATGGATTACAGTAAGGCACACATTACAGTATTGGTTTATGTTAAAAAATCTGAGGGTTTAATGTCACTTTAACTACAAATGCAAACGTGCCTCTGGGAGTCATGTCTTTAACGGTCAGTCTTTCAATGCCTCATGGGGCTTGTAGTTCCACAACAGCTGGAGAGGCGGAGTGGCCCACGCCCCTTTGTAGGATAATACTCACGGTAGAGGTCATGAGCAGGCTGCTATTGTTGGTTTCCTTCTGCAAAGGCAAAATGCTGGTGACATTGAGCTGCTTTTACATCCCAATTAAGATTTATGGAGAGCAAAGCAGTTCTGAGGCAAACAAAAGCTCCTGTGCACGGCGAGTGTAAGTTCCTCGGGTCAGAGATAGACGTATATGGCTCAGTCTTCTTTGTAAAGAGAGGAGGGACGCATAATGCTGAGGGAATGATCCCCGCTCTGCTCTAATGACTTCACTCTCCTAATCCAAAATTCACCAATGACTACCTAGACATCAAACCTCATCAATCACCAAATAACACACGACGGCACAACATACCGGAGCGCCGCACACACATCAATACACAGACAGGAGCTCTCACCCTTCTCCCAGGGGCTGTGCCAGCGCTGTGTGCACAATGTCAGAGAGAACACTACAGCAGCCTTCGCTCCTCCGATGTGGTGAGTCACCCAATTTCCAGGCCAAATCTCTGAAAAGAGGAAGATGCTGCAGTATTTCCATCTTCTGCACCGTCACCCTCGGCACCCCAGCAATGCCACAACGCTGCCATCCTGAGCCTAGTCATTGCCAGATGGAAGAAAAAAAGGACTGTTCCTTAAAAACACACAGACACACACACACACACACAGACACACACACACACAGACACACACACAGACACACACACTTTGGCAAATGAGAACCTAAGGACAAATCTGCTGCAATTAGAATGATGAAGCTTAAGTGTTACTCCACTTTTGCCGAGAGAAAAAAAACCAACCCCCTCTGGGTGATAAGTGCAAATTGCAAGGATTTTAATTAAAGCACAACTCCGGGGAAATGCTTTATTAACCCTTGCAGTGGGACTACCCGTCACACGGCAAATGGTTAAATGCTCATTTTGGTCTAGGGAGGAAAACAACAAAAGTTACACTCACGCGGACCTCTGAGCCGGCTTGCTCTTGGATCGGTCGCTGGAGCCTCTCTCCCCCTTCGCTGCAGCCGTCTATGATCCCCGAGTCATCATGCTCTATACACTGTGTATATGACATGAGGACGTTGAAGGACCGTTGAACAGGAGGAGGAGACAGGCAGGAGGGAGCGCTCTTACAGCCGTCCAGCTCCGAGGTTCAGCCCAGGGCCTGGCAACCAGTGATGTCAGTGAGCTGGGCGGGACACCAGACAGAGGTAACTCCCGGTACGGTGCATCGCTACTAGCACCCCCGGTACGGTGCATCGCTACTAGCACCCCCGGTACGGTGCATCGCTACTAGCACCCCCGGTACGGTGCATCGCTACTAGCACCCCCGGTACGGTGCATCGCTACTAGCACCCCCGGTACGGTGCATCGCTACTAGCACCCCCGGTACGGTGCATCGCTACTAGCACCCCCGGTACGGTGCATCGCTACTAGCACCCCCGGTACGGTGCATCGCTACTAGCACCCCCGGTACGGTGCATCGCTACTAGCACCCCCGGTACGGTGCATCGCTACTAGCACCCCCGGTACGGTGCATCGCTACTAGCACCCCCGGTACGGTGCATCGCTACTAGCACCCCCACCACACCCCCAGTAAGGTGCATCGCTACTAGCACCCCCACCACACCCCCGGTACGGTGCATCGCTACTAGCACTGACAACCCCCCAGTGATAAGGATACAAGTGATGGGTATGTATCATTCTATTACAGTACGAGGATACAAGTGATGGGAAGGTATCATTCTGCAATACATATCATTGCGGTCATTGGCCCCTTCAGTGACATTTCGCCCCCCCGCTGTCTTTTCTTTGCCCCTCAATCACAACATGTAAAACGGAATGTGTAATATTCATCCTAACATGCCATCTTCCTAATTACAGCTCAGCGCCCGGAGATGAACGCTTCCTCTGTGCCGCAAAGTCTGAGCGCAATGGGACGAAACGGGAACTGGGGACACTTAACCCTTTCGCTACCAGGGCAAATTTTTTTCCTTCTTATTCACAAAATAATATGTATCTGTTCATGTTTTCCTTTTTGCATGTGCGCG
>NW_017308192.1:135190-136984 GCF_000935625.1 Nanorana parkeri | reverse complement strand
GGGGGGGGCTACATTTTTTTAATTATTTTGTAATAAAAAAATGTTGCACTTTTTTTCTATCTCACTTTCTTGCTATTATAAAAAGGGGAAAATGTGCCGGGACTTTTTGAGTGACATAATAGAGATATCGGGGGTCCCCAGCACTTCAAGGACACGGCGTCCTCCATCGCTGACCTACCTGGATCTGATGGCTCTGAACATGGAGGTGCTCAGGGCCGAGTCTCTGTTGATCCTCCTATCAGATCGGCTGCCTATAGCTGGCCACAGACATTAAGATTTTTCTTGTTCAGCACAGAAATTCCTCCCCACAGTGAACAGGATGGATGGATTCAGCTGACAAACATCACTCCTATGTCGCCCCGCTGACCGACATCCCTCCCCAGCCACCTCATGCACCCCTATCCAGCCACCTCATGCACCTCTGACCGACATCCCTCCCCAGCCACCTCATGCACCCCTATCCAGCCACCTCATGCACCCCTATCCAGCCACCTCATGCACCTCTATCCAGCCACCTCATGCACCTCTGACCGACATCCCTCCCCAGCCACCTCCTGCACCTCTGACCGACATCCCTCCCCAGCCACCTCATGCACCCCTCTGACAGACATCCCTCCCCAGCCACCTCATGCACCCATCTGACAGACATCCCTCCCCAGCCACCTCATGCACCCCTCTTACAGGTATCCCTATCCAGTCACCTCATGTACCCCTCTGACAGACATTCCTCCCCAGCCACCTCATGCACCTCTCTGACAGACATCCCTCCCCAGCCACCTCATGCACCCCTCTGACAGACATCCCTCCCCAGCCACCTCATGCACCCCTCTGACAGACATCCCTCCCCATTCTGCCAGACATCCCCCCCCAGCCCCCCCGTGCACCCCTCTGACAGACATCCTTCCCCAGCCACCTCATGCACCCATCTGACAGACATCCCTCCCCTGCCACCCCTCTGACAGACATCCTTCCCCAGCCACCTCATGCACCCCTCTGAAAGATATCCCTCCCCAGTCACCTCATGCACCCATCTGACAGACATCCCTCCCCAGCCACCTCATGCACCCATCTGACAGACATCCCTCCCCAGCCACCTCATGCACCCCTCTTACAGGTATACCTATCCAGCCACCTCATGCACCCATCTGACAGACATCCCTCCCCAGCCACCTCATGCACCCCTCTGACAGCCATCCCTCCCCAGCCACAGCGCGACAGACATCCCTCTCCAGCCACCTCATGCACCCCTCTGACAGGTATCCCTATCCAGCCACCTCATGCACCCATCTGACAGACATTCCTCCCCAGCCACCTCATGCACCTCTGACAGACATCCCTCCCCAGCCACCTCATGCACCCCTCTGACAGCCATCCCTCCCCAGCCACAGCGCGACAGACATCCCTCTCCAGCCACCTCATGCACCCCTCTGACAGACATCCCTCCCCAGTCACCTCATGTACCCCCCTGACAGACATCCTCTTCACCTACCACATGCACTCCTTACTGCCGCGGAGGAGTAGACATGCTGGAGGGAGCGCTGTGACAGGCGGCTTCTCAGAGGATTGGGTAATGATAACAGCAAGTCAATGGTTCAGTAACACACAAAATTATTATTTACCGTCTGAGGACAAGAATGTGACAAACGTTCAATCGCATCGATGTTTATAATGACAACTACATGGAGTCAGTCCCTGTTTACAGTCCACACGGAGGAATCCTGCACCCTCCGGGGACGCAATTCCGGCTGCACCGGCAATACACACACACATGGCTCATTCACATTCATCTTTCAG
>NW_017308192.1:134212-135176 GCF_000935625.1 Nanorana parkeri | reverse complement strand
CAACCAGCGCCACCAACAACAAATCACCGCCGCCAGCAATCACCCCACCGCCAGCAATCACCCCAATAATGTCATCTTAGATTTCCACTTCTGCAACCAAATTGGGAGACCACCAAACTTGTGACATGTTCCTAATCACACAGCGGAACTTAAAAAGGAGGAGAACTATGGGGCTAGGGCTTTTCCCCATAGTTCTCCTTAGGGTAACGGGAGGACACAAACTAGCGTCCTCCCGTCACCCAAAACTCAGTATATAGAGAGCTACAGCTCGCGGTATACTGAGACGCCGCAGCCGGAGCGGATCCCAACATCGATGTCGAGATCCGCCCAGCTGCGTGAGTGACAGCTGGCTCTGCCTATCTAGAGGCAGAGCCAGCTGTACCCGCCCCCTCCCCCGTCCGTTCCGCCAGTCAGCGCTGGAGGATCCGAGCGAAGAGGGGGGGAATCATTGCGGGGAGTGGTGACTGACAGTCACGGCTCGCTGCAGGGAGATGATCAAGAAGTGAGTGAGCGCCGGTATGTGTTCGCTCACTTCCCGATCTATTGAGCCGACCTGTGACAGTCTCATTGTCGCACGTCAGCTAGAACTATGAGGCTGAGTGGAAATCAGTTCTCCTTTAAAAGAGTACTATGGGGTTCAGGCTTTTCCCCATAGTTCTCCTTAGGGTAACGGGAGGACACAAACTAGCGTCCTCCCGTCACCCTAAGCTCAGTATACCGCAAGCTGTCTGCCTATCTAGAGGCAGAGCCAGCTGTACCCGCCCCTCCCCCGTCCGTTCCGCCAGTCAGCACTGGCAGATCGGAGCGGGGAGGGGGGAATCCAGCCCCTCCCCTGTCGGGGCAGAGAGCCGTGACAGGATCGAGAGGTGAGCGAACACCGGTATGTGTTCGCTCACCTCCCGATCTACTAAGCCGACCTGTGACAGTCTCATTGTCACAGGTCGGCTAGAACTATGAGGTGAGT
>NW_017308192.1:123321-134157 GCF_000935625.1 Nanorana parkeri | reverse complement strand
CAACATTCAATGACAGTACATAGGGGGGGGGGGACTTGTCCTTGTCCTAAAATTGCACATTTTTAGCTATTTCATGTCTGACGGAAATATTTGACCTGAAACGGACAGAAAAGGAAATCCCGCCTGTATGAAGCGACTGATAGCACTCATAGTAAAGCTGCGCACATCCGTCTTCAGGCAAGCACACTATACATAACTGGTTCTTACGGCGACATTCCTCCGCCGGCGTGTCCGATTCTAAACACTACACACATTATTCTCATGATCCAGAAACGGCTCCGGGACACTGCGGCCTTTCACTCTCTCCATGGAGGACCCAGGAAACTGATGGCAGCCATACAGAATCATCACACACATATTGAAATGATTGTCTTGGCATCGGCACAACGCATCACACGACTGTATGGCCACGTGCTGTGTATGGAGACACTCGCTGACCATCAGAAGATCATCGAAGTGTGGTAAAAGTGGGCGGAGTTTAATGCGGTAGCGTGTGCACTCCTTTATTACCACAATTGGGGTGTCATTTAAATAAATGGCAACGCAACACACCTAAGCGTATGGTAATGCACACTAGGAGCACTCCATGATAGTGTGCATTAATCATCCAACACTCGCAAAGATATGGTGTGAATGGAACCTCAAAAAAGTTGTTGTTTTTTTTAATGGACCCTCAGCAGCCAATAATCAGTGTTGGTTCTGCCATGCAGGGTCTTGCTCAGGCACCTTCTGTTATAGGGCGACAGCCCTCAGTCCCCGTCTCCCACCTGCTCTCCTGTGTTGTCACCATATCACATGCGCTTCCGAAGGAGACCAAAAGTAGCAACACGCATTGCAGACGCGGTCAACTGTTGTCACCATCCGGAAAGCCGCTCTGAGAAAAGCTACGCAGCTTCTGCGGGAACGCACGTCGCCAGAAAGAAATGGCAAAAGAGGTATATTATTGAACAAATAACGTACAGTGGGGGCAGGCAACCACGGTACTCCAGCTGTGGTAAAACTACAAACCCCACCGTGTATCTCCCTCTGGGAGTCAAGGCTATGGCTTCCTTGCAGAGTCTTGCAATGCATCTTGGGACTTGTCGCTCTACAACAGCTGGAGGGCCGAGGTTGCCTACCCCTCATTTAGGCCCCGTTCACATTGAGCGATTTATCGCGTGATTTTTGCAGCGATATCGCTCATATTTCCGCGCTATATCGCTCTATGTAGCTTCACCAATACATTTCAATGTAGCTGGTCCACATCTCGTCGCTCAATATCGCTTGTAGCTCGTCGCTGGTAGCTTGTCGCTTCTACATGACCCTTTTTTAGAGCGATTTTGAGCGATATTGCTCCTGATTGCATGCAGCCCAATAGGACGACGTCGCTCCATGTCGCTCAGTGTGAATGGGGTCTTACAGTTAGCCCATCGCTGTGACCTGCAAGGAAATTGATAGCGAGCCAGTCCCTAGAGGTCGGGTCGCGCACAATGCCGAAGACTCTAATAAACCCGACATAGTGCCGGATCAATAACGCAGCGTCGCTCTGCCCTCTATTCACCCTCAAGGCCTGATAGAGGAACATCGCGTCTTCACCTCATTACTACCAGAGCCGGGAATCCAAAGACTGTGCCGTCATTGAACATGGATCCGGTACAGGGCCTTCCCTCCGCACAATCACCAGACACACTGTCAGAGAACGGTCACCACGTTTCAACTTTGGGTTTATTTTTCCTATTTCTATATATTGATGGTAAACGGGTAAATAGATAAAACACGCAATGAGTATACAATGTCACCCAGCACCAATCTCATCCGGTAAATGACATCCCCTGGTAGAGGGGTAGGAACCTCCCTCGGCACTCCCGCTATGGTAAAACTACAAAGTCCGTCGTGCATCTGGGAGTCACGCCTGAGGCTTTCAGAGTCTTGCAGTGCATTATGGGATTTGTAGTTTCACCACAGCTGGAGTGCCAAGGTTGCCCACCCCTGCCATAGCAGTGTGATCAGGATACAATTCATCAGCCAATCTGTTACGGACCCGAAGCCAGTATACGAGGTGAGGATATGCTTAAAAGGAGAACTATGAGGGGGGTGCTTTTCACTCACCTCATAGTTCTAGCCGACCTGTGACAATGAGACTGTCACAGGTCGGCTCAGTAGATCGGGAGGTGAGCGAACACATACCGGCGTTCGCTCACCTCTCGATCTTGTCATGGCTCTATGCCGTGACAGGGGAGGGGCTGGATTCCCCCTCCCCGTTACGATCCGCCAGCGCTGACTGGTGGACAGGGGAGGGGGCGGGTACAGCTGGCTCTGCCTCTAGATAGGCAGAGCCAGCTGGGCGGATCCAGGCACAATTGTCAGGATCCAACTTCAGCTGCGGCGTCTCAGTATACCGCGAGCTACAGCCTGAGCCTAGGGTGACGGGAGGACGCTAGTTTGTGTCCTCCCGTTACCCTAAGGAGAACTATGGGGGAAAGCCTTAACCCCATAGTTCTCCTTTAAGGCTCATGCACGCAGAAAGCCGGTGTTCTATCGAAAGCTCCAACTCGTCGAAATCTCCAACTACCTCACAGCCGGGTACTTGCAAGTCGGAGATTTCGACCAGGCAGCATAGACTGCAAAACAGAAAGACTGCCGGAGCTTCTGTACAGCTGCATTTTAACACTATTCAGCAGGTGGTGAACTCGACGAGTATTCTGAAAACGCTATGCGCGCATGCGCACCGCAACTGCACAGAGCTCCAGTCTTCATGAGCACCGGAAGTGAGGTAGTTGGAGATCTCGATGAGTTGGAGCTTTCCATAGAACACCGGCAGCAAGATCTTACATAAAAAGCGGTCCACGGTGCATCTCAACTCATACAGACATTAACGCATGTGCCAATACAGAGCTGACAAGCGTACGGTGTACAAAGTCACTTACGCTGAGCCCACATTCACACCCAAGCACCAACACAATGCGTGCCGCATGTCTTCAGTGGCGGCACATTTCAGTGCCATTCATTCTAATAAGAACCCATGCATGCCTTGTTCACATGCGACAAACCACTTAATACAAAGTGCCAGGTGGTTTGGTGTGACGCGATTTAAAAAAATAAATGGTTCATGCATTCTTTGGTGCAACTGTCGCATGTACAGCAACACAACCAAATGGCTGCACACACCAAAAATGCACAGATTGCTCAGGTGTGATTGGGTGCTGGATGGCTGGAGGCCGAGGCTAGTTGGCATGTGTGCTGGTGCCGCTCCCTACTGTTGATGTTTATATGAGTGAATGAGTCAGTCACTAGGCAGCGGCGCGGATGCCGAATGACCTCGGCCTTCAATCATACTGCGTCTGCACCACTGGTGAATGACTTAGCCCCTGGCAATGAATGACTAGGCAGTGGCGGCAGCGCATATGGCCGTCCCCATTTACGTATTATGCATGCCGGATGCCGATCTTTCTTTTGGTTTATGCATCTCAACACTATGGACCAAAACGCAGCTGTGCAAATGCGCCCATCGCATACAATACCATTACAATAATGTACGCAGTTTGGATCTAAAAACAGCAAATTACAGGCCGTGTGCATGAACTCAGAATTACCTAAAAGAGAACCTGTCAACTTTTATACACTGCATGAAGCTAAACGGTTTTAAAAAGACGCATGATGATAACATCGGTGTAATTGATAATCTGTCACTCACTGCTCTGCATCACAGAGGGGAGCAGAACAATAATGCCAACATATGACAGAAAAAGGTGCACGGCGTCATCTGTATCTGACCTCTTGGGAATGTACGTAGGCGCACATGTGTTGTGCATGCATTTGGGGGGCTCTATTCACTTCTAATGGGCCCTAAACCCACACTTCCACAGATCGAAAGGACCCCAACGCATCTATAGGCACACGATTTGTGGTGCAAAAAAGGTTGCAAATGTTTTGCTTATGGCTGGGAGATCACAGAAATGGATGGCTGCATGCAAGAAATGCATGTACACCGATGCATGAAGATGTGCATGACAATGCCTGCTGTATTGCATGTACATAAAAGTGTGACCGTGCTCTTAAAAAGCGGAATTAAACCCGCTTCCCCTCGCTGCTGCCGACATCTCCAGTTGGCCGCCTTCCAGGTTTAGGATCTTCAGCCATCTGGATTGGCCAGACCAGAATGAAGTAACTCTCATGCATGCACGCGGGCGTACGTTCACTACGGCACCGAGGTTTGCCCAGAATGTTACATTGATGTGCGCGTTGTAGAGAGGAATGCCAACAGGCAAGTAAGTTTGTTTTATTGCAGAAGAGACATATCATGTTCCTGCAGCATCCCGTGTACCTGCAGCAGACACGTCCCTGAAGCAGCATCCCCACGTCTCCGCATCACCTTGTGTCTGTGCATTGCAGAGACCAGTGTACCTGCAGCAGCCATGTCTCCGAAGCAGCATCCCCTCGTCTCCGCATCACCTTGTGTCTGTGCATTGCAGAGATTATTGCAAACAGGCAGGCAAATGTGTTTTATTGTAGAAGAGTCAGCCCATGGCACTCCATCAGCCCAGGACACTCCATCAGCCCAGGACACTCCATCAGCCCAGGACACTCCATCAGCCCAGGACACTCCATCAGCCCAGGACACTCCATCAGCCCATGCATCATATATCTCTTCTGCAATAAACTGCCTGCCTGCTCACATTTTTTCTCTATCAAGTTTTGCTTTTCTGAAGAGGAACCGTCCATCGAGATGATAAGGAATTGATGGGCGCATGTACACCAATGCATAGAGATGCACAAGTGTGAACGTGCACAAGAGACATCCCGTGTCCCTGCACCATCCTGCGACTCTTCTGTAATAAAGAGCCCGCCTGCTCACAATTCTTTTCTGTTTAATTTCGCTCTTCTAAAGAGGAACCGTCCACAGATATCCTCTCAGAAGCGTCTCTCTCCGGGGGCTGCGCTCTGTGCTTGCTCTCGCCAGCCCTACTACAGGACACAGTAGTGATATAGGGATCGTTGGGACTCGACATCAGTACTGTGATGCAGACAGAAGAGGTGCAGAGTTAGGTCTCGTTCACACCTAGGCGTATTGCATATGCGCGTCTGTCGTGCGTTTTTTTACCGCAACTCGCTGTAAAAAAAGTCGCGCGTAGAGCGCGCGTTTTCGAAGGCTACTTGGCTGTATCCCAATGGAAACGCGCAACAAAACGGTCCAAAGTAGTACCTGTACCTTTTCAGGCGTGGGCCGTTTTGTAGCGCGTTAGGGACGGGCGGAAATACGCCAAGGTGGGAACGAGACCATTGGATACTGTATTTTTGAGCGTTTTGTAGAGCGTTCGTCGAGCGTAGAACGCGCTACAAAACGTTCAGGTGTGAACGAGGGCTAACCATCTTCTTTTGCTGCCTCATTTTGCGGCAAATTTAGCCAATAGGCTTGCATTGAAGTGATCCGGTCACAACGAAATCCCGGGAGCAGCCAGGCATCGTGCAGCGCCATCATCCCTATCCTTACCTTCATTGTATAGGGAGTCAGTGACCCAGAACAAGGCAGGCAGCCAGTGAATTCTTCAGGACAGGTTCTCTTGAATCCAGTATGGAATATTGACATTTGTATTGCAAGGAGCGTGCAACGGCGACCGCGGGGGAGAACATGGCGGCCTGCGATTCCGCCATAATACTGCCTATACTGGATATATCATTAAAGATCACTTTACATAATTAATGCTAATGAAATATAATATATATATATTTTAACACACACACACACACACACACACACACACACACACACACACACACACACACACACACACAGATATCTCCATGATGAGGTGTCATTCATGGTCCATGTCACACACTGTCAGTTCATTCATTGTGCCGTGCAGCCCCCTTCTGCGGCCTACACACCCGGCCTAAGCCTATCTGGTAGTCGGCCTACAGGCCGCACACCTCGCCTACCTGCCGTCGGAGGGAACCTCGGAGCTCCGTGTCACAGGCCCGACCGGGAGATACGCTTCACAATCTCACTGCAGCAGATCACCGACCGTCACCGATCAGCTGACAACGGCCCTCCACCCACAAGTGCTGACAGCTTCCCGATTGGAAACAGCTACCGCCGCCATCTTGGATGCGGGCAAGTTGCCAGTCTTTCCTTTGTATCACCATCGCAATAGATGTTCTGCGTATATAGGTTGTTAATATAGTGGGTGTGCAGGGGCTGAACATTCATATATTCCTATTACCAGCCAAATCCTATTTTTAAAAAAAAAGCAAAAACACATTTGGATCTGTTGCCAGTAGCAACCAATTAGAATCCTTCTGTAAGTGTTCCATGACAGAAACCTGACTGGTTGGTTTGGGAAATAAGTCCAATCTTGCTTATTGCCTATTGCAAGAGTACAGTGGCGGACCTAAGGAACAAAGGGCCCTGGTGCACGATTTTTTTCTTATGCCCCTGTTCCTGCAATTAAAGGCGGGGTCCGAAAGCGGATCTCACTGGCCCCCCAACCCCTCCGGTGGTCTCTGCACCAAAGGAGTTTACACTCTATTGTCCCCCCACATTCATTTATATAGCCCTGACATATACCACAGTGCTGCACAGGGAACACTGAGCTAATCACATTAGTCTCTGTACAGAGGAGCTTACACTCTAATGCAGAATAGCACCGTCTGTAGAGGGACTACAAATCTCAGCAATACATTATACAGCAATGCAGAATAGTATATGAATTGGACCCTGCACTTAGCAACGCACTGGACTATGCACTTAGCAATGCACTGGACTCTGCACTTAGCAACGCACTGGACTCTGGAACTAGCAATGCACTGGGCCCTGCACTTAGCAACGCACTGGACTCTGGACATAGCAACGCACTGGACTCTGGATATAGCAACGCACTGCACTTAGTAACGCACTGGAGAAGAGGGGTGATCCGGCATTGTGTCCTGTATACCGCCTGCATTGTATTCGGGGCATATGCATTACTGGCGGTATATGGGCACCCGCAGCAGCCCCCTATGCGACGCAACTGAAAGTGGGAGGACAGCAGCAGAATGTCAGCCTCGGAGCCTCCGTTCTGCCCGGCCTGCTGTATGCCACCGCGGCGCAGGCTCAGCCTGCATTAGAGAGATCCTGCCCACAGCCCAGTCGGCCCCTGTCAGTGGGTCCCCATCCTAGCCTTGGGCCCTGGGGCGGCTGCACCGCCGGTTGGTCTGCCCCGACAAGACTGCGTTATTGTGGAATTCCGAGCTCCCAGCTCTGCCAGGGTGCCATACGGTGCAGTTACCCGTGCCACTCGGAAGTGCCGAATGCCAAGGCCCAAGTATTTTTTTTTCTGCCAATCTGTTTACAAATGGCTTTTTATGGGGGGAACCAGGGAGCTTCCAAAGAAGCGGGACTTCTGTTTGCCGCATTTATGTTTGACGTTGTCAGTCTATGCAAAATTAATGAGATGCTTTAATGCAGCACACCTTACCACAAGGCAACACATTGCATTAACGTAGGTGCGTTACCATAACGTATAGCGTGAAGGAGGCCTTGGCAACGTCGTTGGCGTATTCTACAATCCCCTCCGGCGTGCTGTATATGGATAACTTTCGTACAAGGAGATGAAAGGCTCGGTCAATGCTCCATGTCATGTGAACGCAGGGCTGTGTACACCCTACATGACATCTCTCCCGGCTAATCATCGGAATCGCAGTCTTCCTACTCTGCTCATTTCTGCACCTCCTGCATGTCTCTTCCTAGTCTGCTCACCTCTGCACCCCTCTTCCTACTCTGCTCATTTCTGCACTCCCTGCATGCTTCTTCCTATTCTGCTCACCTCTCTTCCTACTTTACTGACCTCTGCACATCCTGAATACCTCCTACTCTGCCCTCTTCACCTCCTGCACCCTATTCCTATTCTGCACACCAGTGCACCTCTCTTCCTACTCTCCTACCCTGCATGCTTCTTCCTACTTTGCTCACCTATGCACCTCCTGCATGCTTCTTCCTACTCTGCTCACTTCTGCACCCCCTGCATGCTTCTTCCTACTCTGCTCACCGCAGCACCCCTCTTCCTACTCTGCTAATTTCTGCACTCCTTGCAAGCCTCTTCATCCCTCTTCCTACTCTGCTCACCTCTGCACCCCCTGCATGCCTCCTCCTATAGTGCTCATCTTTGTACATCCTGCATGCCTCTTCCTACTCTTCTCACCCCTGCATGCCACTTCCTACAGTGCTTGCCTCTACACCCCCTTTCCTTCTCTGCACCCCCTGCATACCTGTTCCTACTCTGCTCACCTTTGCACCCCCTGCATCCCTCTTCCTACATTGTTCACCTCTACGCCCCCTGCCACAGGAGGTGCAGAAGTGAGCAATGTACAAAGAGGGATGCAAAGGGAGGAGAAGTTAATAGTGTTGGAAGAGTGAGGCAGGCTGTCACAGGTAATGGACGGGCTCCTCTTCTCATTCCCTGCTGGGGCCCAGACACCTATGAGGAAGGCAGGGAGGAGCCTGTCCGCAACTGATTACTATGGAAAGGGGCCGGACCATACTCCTATCCTAGAGGCAGCCTGTGCCGGGCTCCATCTAGTGGCCATATTGTGGTATGACATACAAAATTATATTCAGCTTGTACAGAAAATATAGCAAGAATGTTCATTTTTGCATCTATTCGGACAGAAAGAATGTTCACACAGGTCCTACTGGCAAATGGCTCTGCGAATTGTTTATAAATAGACCCCTATGTGTTGGTGTGGTCACCAGGACAAAGGAAAAGGCCTGAAAGAGCATAGAGAACTGCTTTATCGCCAACAGCAGGGGTAGCCAACCTGGGCACTTCAGCTGTGGTGACATTATAAATCCCATCATGCATCTGTCTCTGGGAGTAATGGCTGTCCAAGTCTTGCAGTGCCTCATGAGATTTGTAGTTTCACCACAGCTGGAATGCTGAGGATGCCTAGCCCTGGCCTGCAGGATGTAATGTGAGCACACCAGTGGTAAATGAGAGGGCTGAGCGGTGATAATGACCCCAGACAACAGTTGAGCAAACTGGCCTGGGCTTGATACAATTGGACATTTGCCGAACCCAGATTGTCTGAACTTGGTGAACACTCAAGCAAACAGAACCTGGCAACCAATGACGTTGTGCGACATGTACAGTGTTACTGTTTGCTAGGATGGTAGTGGCTGGGCTGCACAGCATCATTGGTTGCTAGGATGCAAGTGGCTGGGTCACACATTGTCATCGGTTCCTAGGAGGCTAGGGGCTGGACCACACATTGTCATTGGTTGCTAGGATGCTAGGGGCTGGGCCACACATTGTCATTGGTTGTTAGGATGCTAGAGGCAGGGCTGCACAGTGTCATTGGTTTCTAGGAGGCTAGCAGCTGGGCCACACATCATCATTGGTTGCTAGGATGCTAGGGTCCGGGCCACACATCGTCATTGGTTGCTAGGATGCTAGGGGCCAGGCCATACATCATCATTGGTTGCTGATAGCTGGTCCACACATCATCATTGGTTGCTAGAATGCTAGGGGCCAGGCCATACATCGTCATTGGTTGCTGGTAGCTGGTCCACACATCATCATTGGTTGCTGGTCCACACATCGTCATTGGTTGCTAGGACGCTAGTGCCTGGGCCACACATTTTCATTGGTTGCTAGGATGGTAGCAGCTGGAATACACATCGTCATTGGTTGCTAGGGGCTGGGCCACACATCATTATTGGTTGCTAAAATGCTAGTAGCTGGGTCACACATCGTCATTGGTTGCTAGGGGCTGTGCCACACATTGTCATTGGTTGCTAGGATGCTAGCAGCTGGGTCACACATTGTCATTGGTTGCTAGGGGCTAGGCCACACATCATTATTGGTTGCTAAAATGCTAGTAGCTGGGTCACACATTCTCATTGGTTGCTAGGGGCCGGGCCACACATCATTATTGGTTGCTAAGATGCTAGCAGCTGGGTCACACATTGTCATTGATTGCTAGGATGCTAGAAGCTGGGTCACGCATTGTCATTGGTTGTTAAGGTGCCCATACACTGCTCGATTCTCTTACGAGAATCGCGGGAAATCCCGCGATCGTACGAGAATCGAGCAGTGTATGGGCACCTTTAGCGTGCTAGTGGCTGGGCTGCACACCATCATTGGTTACTAGGATGCTAGCAGCTGGGTCACACATTCTCATTGGTTGCTAGGGGCTAGGCCACACATCATTATTGGTTGCTAAGATGCTAGCAGCTGGGTCACACATTGTCATTGGTTGTTAAGGTGCCCATACACTGCTCGATTATCGTACGAAAAACCGATCGCATACGATTATCGTACGATAATCGTGCAGTGTATGGGCACCTTTAGCGTGCTAGTGGCTGGGCTGCACACCATCATTGGTTACTAGGATGCTAGCAGCTGGGCCACACATCATCATTGGATGCTAAGTTGCAGGTGGGCACAATATGACAACTATTAACGTGATGAGGCCATCAGTATTTTAGCAGCCAATAATTTGAAATAAATGAGTTGCCAACACAGGTGCCTAAAATTGCACATGACCCTTTTTTCTGCAACTCAGTTCAGGGCAATGCACTACAGTGTCACAGCGTAGCGTACTGAAACACTTTTCCTTGGTGAGCCATTGTAAATGAATGACATTGCGTGCAAAGGTTTTTTATTTTCTGTGTGAGAGCTTTTGTTTGACTATTACCAGCTCCAGCACACAAGGCAGCCACGGCTAGTGATCACACACACACACCGTATATCATTCTTTATATAAGGGGCTTTATTGACGCTCAGCTCCTTCTCTAAAAGATTGAGAGCACGCATACGTACTACTCGTGCGCTCCGGGAGCGAGCACGTACCACCCGTGCCCCCTGGAAACGCGCCTGCGCG
>NW_017308192.1:109921-123306 GCF_000935625.1 Nanorana parkeri | reverse complement strand
GGGTAATTTATCAAAATCTGGAGCAGTTGCCGATGGCAACCCATCAGCGTCTCTCTTCAGTTTGCTCAGTTAAGCTTTGACAATGAGATAAGCTGATGGGTTGCCGCGGGCAACTGCGCCAGTTTATATACATTCCCTTCGTTCACTTTTCCTGATACTTTGCAATGTAACTGGCGGACACTTTTTATAGTGAAGCGGTAACGTTGTGTATAGAAATGGCTGCGCTTATCTAATGTAACTTTTTTGTTACAATGTAACAATTTCTATACGTTCTATGTAATGCGTCTTTCACATATGCTGCGACGTGTACAGTTGTATGACGATCTGTATCTCCATCCGATATATAAGGAGCTGATGGAGACCATTGCTGTCAATTCTTCTCATGGGTATATACCTTCTCCATGTATCACTGGCCCCTCCCTTTTTAGATTGTAAGCCCTCAGGGGAGGGGCCCTCCTTACCATCTTGTCTTGAATTGTATTATGATTGCAATGTCTTATATTGTAAAGCGCTGCGCAAACTGTTGGCGCTGTATAAATCCTGTATAATAATAATAATGATGTACGTGGGGGCTGATCTCTCATGTGTAGTATACACAGATATTTATTATAGGTGGCCCATGTATTGGCAGTATATCTCCAGTGATATATCTCCATATGCTGCCTTTTGACAGGATCATAGGAGGATTCGTTGGGTGTGATGGCACCTGGCTCGGGACCCAATTTTAGGAAGGGAGGGGGCAGGGAAGGAAGCTTCTTGTCTTGCGACACTTGGCCCACACAGGGAAGTCTGCACGGCCCCTTTTTTAACGAGATGGAGGAACCGGCACTTAACCTGAGGATCCGTGTTCAGGGGCTTATTCACACCAACGTACAGTGCTGATACACCGATCCCGGCACATCACACTGCTTTTTTTTTTTTTCTGTTAGAGCTTTATTTAAATGCAACGAGTCTTATCGGCACAGTGCTGCTGCACTGAATAGAGTACTACATGTAGTCACGCCGCCCCGTTGGAGAACTGCTTGAAAACGAGGAAGATTGTGTTTTTTGGGGAATGGGGCTGCGCTGGAAAAGGTGGAACCCCAACGCATCTGGTGTGAATGAGCACCTTATTTGTAATGTATTCCCGAGGAGTATCAGATGTTTTTCATACCTTGTGTGGAAATAGGTGGCGCCCTGTGGCTATCGGTAGGTGGCGCCCTGTGGCTATCGGTAGGTGGCGCCCTGTGGCTATCGGTAGGTGGCGCCCTGTGGCTATCGGTAGGTGGCGCCCTGTGGCTATCCGTAGGTGGCGCCCTGTGGCTATCGGTAGGTGGCGCCCTGTGGCTATCGGTAGGTGGCGCCCTGTGGCTATCGGTAGGTGGCGCCCTGTGGCTATCGGTAGGTGGCGCCCTGTGTATCTCTATCTCTCGTACTCACTCTTATTAGACACACATGACTTTCGGTATCGCTTTTCTGAAACAGCCCTATAAGGGCTCACTTAGCCCTCAGCAGCACGGTAGCACATGTTGCCTTAAGACGGCCCATTTACTTTGAATGGGCTGCCAACGCACCACAGTGCAGCCAAAAAAACAGACAATGGCCCATTAAACGCAGCACACCACAATGCAGCCCATGGGCAGTCTGGTGTGCTGGATTGTTTGTGCGTTGCCCGCTACTGTATTAGTGCTTTGGGGGTGCTATTCACTATGAATGGCCCTGCAGTAGCATGTCAGCTCAGTGCAAAAGATCTGAATAGATCAGGAATGAAGAGATCTCTGGAAAATCTTCTTCTGTTCTTTAACCTATAGTTATAAGTTCCATGAAGGTTTGTGCTCCTCTAATGCTGTGCACACATACTGTTTAATACTGCATGCATAATATGTATGTGTGTGAATTGTGCAATATACACACTTGGAGTATGAGGTACACAGTGGCGGTTTGCAGTGTTCCAGCACTGAGCTAAATGTCAGTTCACTTGGGACGCTTTTGCACTCATGAGCTCCAGGTCCATCTGAGAATAAAGGTGCCCATACACTTTACAACCCTCGCAAGACTTTTGTCTTGCGAGGGTTGTAAAGTACTTTTAAAAAAAAACGTACGATCTGCCCATCTTGGACAGGCAGATCGTACTTGCGATCATCGCAAGCCGGCCCCCCCTGAGGGGCGGGCTTGCGATTAGTTGCGCTAATATTGCGCAACATAAAAATTTGCAACTACCACCATTTTATTCTATAGGGTCTTGGCATTCAGAAAATATATAATGTTGGGGGGTTTTAAGTAATTTTCAGGTCTAAAATGTGGAATATAACTTGGGTACAAAAAATTAAAAAAAGGCCTCAGTCATGAAGGGGTTAAGCAAAAGATAGAAGTGATATCTGTACCATGAATACATTCTGCCGTATAAGACCCCATTCACACTGAGCGACATGGAAATCGCGCGACTTTGAGCGACGTCTTCCTATTGGGCTGTATGCAATCAGGAGCAATATCGCTCTAAGGCCCCGTTCACATTGAGCGATTTATCGCGCGATTTTTGCAGCGATATCGCTCATATTTCCGCACTATATCGCTCTATGTAGCTTCACCAATACATTTCAATGTAGCTGTTCACATCTCGTCGCTCAATGTCGCTTGTAGCTCGTCGCTGGTAGCCTGTCGCTTCTACATGACCCTTTTTAAGACTCCATTCACACTGAGCGACATGGAAATCGCGCGACATCTTCCTATTGGGCTGTATGCAATCAGGAGCAATATCGCTCAAAATCGCTCTAAAAAAGGGTCATGTAGGAGCGACAAGCTACCAGCGACGAGCTACAAGCGATATTGAGCGACGAGATGTGAACAGCTCCATTGAAATGTATTGGTGAAGCTACATAGAGCGATATCGCTGCAAAAATCGCGCGATAAATCGCTCAATGTGAACGGGGCCTTAAATGTAACTTCATCAGGGCTGGACACATCTCATTAGCCAGTTTGTCAGTGTGACTAAGGGGTACGTTCACACCAGCAGCCGCGCTCAACCGATGACCGCAGATGGTGTAAATCGGCCCTAAAGAATGAATGCCGACACAATTCTTTTTTTTTTTTTTTCTTTTAAAGAGTAAGTACACATCTTTTGGATTAATGGCGCCCTCACACTGTTCAAATTCAAATTTCGGCCGGATTTTGAGGAACACAGTGTGTGGGGCTGTCGGCACCCTTTTGATTGGCATCCGTCGATCAGCTAATTGAAGGAGCCAGTTGCAAAATCTTTGATCGATCAGAGCCGGCAGCCTATGAGCTGCCCGCTCTGGTCCGGTATTCTGACGGGGGCCAGTGGCACCTGTCAGAATTTGATGTAAACAGCGGGATTCCTCGATCGACATTCTGTGTATGGTCAGCTTTAGGCTGCCATCAAGGTGGTAAGGGCGTTACTCCTGCAAGAAGTCTGAGCATAGTTTTGTCATCATAGGTCCTTCCCATCCACAATGTGCATCACCTGTTATATATGGAACGCTGATATCAATGGCACGCCAGACAGAGCTGTTGCTCAGAGAAGTTTTCAGGACCCACATTAAGTGAATTAGGCCCGTTTCACACGGTCTGATGAGGGGGGGGTACGATGCACGGATCCCCTCCTGATCGAAGCTGTACGGATCAGATGTCACCGTTGTGACAGCCATGTCCATTCAGTGAAATGACCGGACCCCATGTCGGTCTATGGGGAATCGGATGTAAAAGTAAAAGCCTCTGTTGACATCAGATTAGCCCCTATCCTGCATGGTCAGGTCTATCGAAACAGAACACTGTTCCATTTGTTTTTACGGACCTGGCCGTAGTTGGAGGTAGCCTGATGTAAATGGACGCCCGTAGACTAGCATTGGGCATCATTCAACTGTCCGTTTTCCGGGCAGACCAGATCAAACAGCCCATGTGAAAGGGGCCTCAGGGGCAGAGGGGTTTTTGACTGACAGGTTTTTGGATAATCTGACTTTTAGGTCAGCAGAAATTCTAGTTCCTCTTAACTATTCATCATCAGGAATTTTGCACCTTGAGTGTACTTGTGTAGGGATTAAACCAGAGATGATCAGACATGTAAATACAACGGGTACAATTGTTGGATTGACAGAACTTGTAAGCGTTAAGCTTCTTTTAAAATGTCGAACTTTAAGAACAAAAAGCTTATACGATATCCCGTACCATGGAGCAGTAACAAGTAGCAGTGGGTAGGAGGCCTGACACATCAGATAAGGGCCATGTGGTTTCTGAAGGTCACCCTGTGACCATATGAGATTGGGCCAGAGCCTATGCTCATCTTACACATCTTTCTTAACCCTTGCAGTGGGTCTATCCCTGCACTACAAGGGTTAGGTGCTCATTTTTGTTAAGTGCAGACATAAAGTAATACTCGCATGAACCTAGGAGCTTACTGGTTACAGTGTTCCCTCCACTCTTCCTTCCGCTGCAACGATGTTATGCCCCTTGGTGTCCTCGCGTCCTAAACACGAGGATTCTTAGACTGCTGCAGCAAAGCGGGAGCGAGGCTCCAGGGGCCAGTCTAAGAGCAAGTCGGCTCCGAGCATCACGGGAGTATAACTTTTACTTTAGCACCTTTTACTTTTGACAAAAGCGAGCACTTAACCCTTGCAATGCCAGAGTAGCCCCCCTGCAAGGGTTAAGAAAATGTTTGCTCGGTGTTCTGCTTTAACCATCGACACGGTCTAGAAAACACCCATTCATAGTTTAGAGCAGGTTGCCTGGAGTCATGATCAATGAAAGGTTCACAGCTGTCATAACCGATCCCCATGCAAATTGTCTTATGTGGCAACCCCTGGATATCCTGCTCCCAACCTCCACCACTTGATAGCTCTTTGGCAGCTATGTGACTGCTCACTGATTGCTGAAAATACTATCCCTCCGAGACTCCTATCCCCCCTTTTCCTCATTTTTTTGTTTTAAATTTGTTTTCCCATCCTTCTCCTTTCTTTTACACCTCACGTGACACTTCCCTTTACTTTCACTCCGTCTTCATATCTTAAATTCTTACTATATGCCTCTAATTATTTCCCTTTAACAGCTTTCACAGCCTTCCATATTAAAGGGCAAGCATATATAGCATACCACCTGGATTTCGGGCAGTGTTATGATCTGGGGTTGCTTCAGTTGGTCAGGTCTAGGTTCAGCAACTTTATGTGCCCAATAAATGAGGTCAGCTGCCGACCTGAATATACTGAATGACCAGGTTTTACCATCAATGGATTTTTTCTTCCCTGATGGCACATTTGGCATATTCCAAGATGACAATGTCAGGATTTATCGGGCTCACATTGTGAAGGGCTGGTTTAGGGAGCATGAGACGTCATTGTCACCCATGGATTGGCCTCTACAGAGTCCAGACCTTAACACCATTGAGGATCTTTGGGATGTGCTGGAGGAGACTTTACACAGTGGTCCGACCCTCCCATCATCACTATGAGATCTTGGTGAAAAATACAACTCTAGATGGGAATGCATGTTGTGACATTGTATAAGCTTATCGAAACAATGTAACAGCAAACATTTTTTGGCCAGGCAATGTTAAAGAAGAACTATGGGGTCAGGGCTTTTCCCCATAGTTCTCCTAAAGGGTAACGGGAGGACACAAACTAGCGTCCTCCCGTCACCCAAAGCTCAGTATATAGGGAGCTACAGCTCGCGGTATACTGAGACGCCGGAACAGACCCCGACAATGCTGTCTGGATCCGCCCAGCTGCGTGAGTGACAGCTGGCTCTGCCTATCTAGAGGCAGAGCCAGCTGTACCCTCCCCCGTCCATTCCGCCAGTCAGCGCTGGAGGATTGGGGCGGGGGGGAATCTCTGCAGGCATAGATCGAGAAGTGAGCGAGTGATGGTATGTGTTCGCTCACTTCCCGATCTACTGAGCCGACCTGTGACAGTCTCATTGTCACAGGTTGTCTCAGATTATGAAGCTGAGTGAAAATCACTCGCCTCATAATTCTCCTTTAATCATCCCTTCTGTAATCCTTGACTTCACTGCTAATCATTTGACGTATAATGTGCCTTTGGCGATCTTTTATACCTTTTTCTTAGAACGTGGTCTTCCTGTAACTAGACCAGCACAAGTCCCAGTGCTGTGAATGTCTGTGATAATGCAGTTGCCTTTGTATGTTCTTTACCTGATAAACATTTTGTGGAACTATCTGGACTGTGCGACACCTGCCCATCCTCCATTTTTGCCGGACCCTTGTAGATCATTTTAGATTTACCAACAAGCTGCACAATCTGTATGCCAAGTCTAGGACTTCCTGTGGTCAGAATTGCTGGTTATTGCCATTTCGAGAAGGCCATCGTGAACCCAGTTGTTGCATTTGATACAGACCATGAAAGGTCCAATCCAAACCAGTACCTGCTTGGTACCAGACTGTCTTTTCCAGTTTCTGATAGAGGGGTGGCAGATTATGGGAGCTAGTCAACCAAAATAGCAGGGACTAAAGAACAAGGTGATTTTTTTTTTTTTTTTTTTTTTTTATGAAAAAGGTTTTTTTTCGCCCCCCCATGGTTATCCAAGATTGGCATATCGCAAGAGAATATACAGTGAGCCTCTCCTTTGTCCAATTAAAGAGGAACTTCATCCATATCTTTAAAATAACAACTTTTAGAAAGTTTAGTAATGACAATCTACTTCTAGATCATTGCCGTCCTTTTTTTTTTTTTTTCTTTGAGTACTTTATTTTTTTTTTCCTCCCCATTCTTCTCACAGTGGCCATTTTTACTAAGGACAGATTAATAAATCTCCCTTTTACTTCCTGGAGCTCTGGCACATGTGACCAGGACATGGGACCATGCACATCACCCCAGGGGAGGAAAATGCCTTTCCCTGAGATCTCGTGAGATTACAGATGAGATTTCCCAGCAATGTTCTGCTGATGTAACCTTCCCTTGGGCACATTACATTTCTAATGCTCTAGAGGACCAGAAATTGTAGGTAAAGTAATTGTAGGTAAAATAAAAATGTTTATTTAACCTGAGAGGATGTCATGTCGGCACGCAGAGCTATGTCTGATGTGATTTTTAGAATGTTTAAGGTCTGTATGAACTCGTGCTTCTCTGTTAATTTATTTACTGGTGTGGCAATTGCAATGAGTGTTGTGCAGGAATAGCAAAGCTGACAAATGTCTGACAGCTGTGTGATCTATTCATGTGTTTGTAGTATTTGTTTTTTAGGAGGGGGTGGGGTGTATGCAAAATTTGCAACACAACAGTGCTTATTTTGGGTACATTATCGGGGGGGGGGGTTCAGGCCTGCCAGCAGTTAACTGAAATATTTGGTACTTCCATGTCTGGGCATCATGTGACTAATTCCCCTTATTAACGCCCTCCAATCAGCATGAAGTATGAGCTCTGCAGCATGCTGGTGGTGGGTTTTAATTTCCATATAGATGTGGCTGCTTTACAAACTAAAGCTATGTTCAGGTTTCATTCTCATGGGCATAGAATGAACGCAAGTGCCGAAGTTTATGCGTAAAATATGCATTGTTTGAAGATGCGTATATGTGAGCAATCAGTCCCTATGCATTTTTATGCATACAAATTTTTCGAGCACTGTATGCAATCCCTAAGCACCAGAAACTTCACATGTGTATGCATGCCTTGACATGCGCATAAACAATGCACTATTTGCAGCCCCGGATGCAGCTCTGCATCTGTATGCAATGCAAAGACATGGCCCCAGACGCACCTGTGTGTAAGTGACCGTGTATTTGCTTGTGCTGCGTTCAGGTGCTCACAAATCAGTGCTTTGTGCATCTGTGCACAGCGTTTTGAACACCCATGTGAATGAGCCTCTAGAGCGTTTACCATTTAACTTGGTGAATCTTTTGATTTGCCCTGCAAGGCAGGGTGCTGGTCAATGGAGAGAGATTATCGTTGTTTTGTAAACGGGTTGCTGGTGTTTCGGGTAGTGTGTCTGGACCTGAAGGGCAGCCATGTATCCCCAGTCCACCAGTTGGAGTTGCTGGTGTCTCAGGCAGTATCTCTGAACCTGAAGGGCAGCCATGCATCCCCAGTCCACCGGTTGGGGCTGCTGTTGTCTTGGGTAGTGCACCTGGACCTGAAGGGCAGCCATGCGTCCCCAGTCCACCCGTTGGGGCTGCTGTTGTCTGAGTGGGTCTGGACCTGAAGGGCAGCCATTCATCCCCAGTCCACCCGTTGGGGTTGCTGGTGTCTCAGGCAGTGCGCCTGGACCTGAAGGGCAGCCATGCATCCCCAGTCCACCCGTTGGGGTTGCTGGTGTCTCAGGCAGTATCTCTGAACCTGAAGGGCAGCCATGCATCCCCAGTCCACCCGTTGGGGTTGCTGTTGTCTCAGGCAGCATCTCTGAACCTGAAGGGCAGCCATGCATCCCCAGTCCACCCGTTGGGGCTGCTGTTGTCTTGGGTAGTGCACCTGGACCTGAAGGGCAGCCATGCGTCCCCAGTCCACCCGTTGGGGCTGCTGGTGTCTCAGTGCGTCTGGACCTGAAGGGCAGCCATTCATCCCCAGTCCACCCGTTGGGGTTGCTGGTGTCTCAGGCAGTGCGCCTGGACCTGAAGGGCAGCCATGCATCCCCAGTCCACCCGTTGGGGTTGCTGGTGTCTCAGGCAGTATCTCTGAACCTGAAGGGCAGCCATGCATCCCCAGTCCAACAGTTGGGGTTGCTGGTGTCTCAGGCAGTGTGTCTGGACGTGAAGGGCAGCCATGTATCCCTTGGTCACCACTGATGGGGGTAGTGTAGTTTCAGTGCCTATAAATGATGGGTAGGTTAGCACACGCAGGCGGGCTGCACATTTATGAGGTTTGCTCCATCTCTGTGAAATCTATTACAAATGTCCTCTATAGATGTCTCCTGGCGTAGCAGGCGTCTGCCTTTTTCATGTTGTAGAAAAGCTGGGATGTATGAGTGAGAGCCTAACGCTGTGCAAAGTGAAGGATGAGATCTTCACCCAAAGTGAGACGTCATCTTACAAAGTCTAACCTGCTCTGGGAGAATGTCAACAAATTTGGTTGGTTTTCAAATATAGTTGTTTTTTGGGGGGTTTTGTTATCCTAAATAAGCTTTTGGCAATTGTACGCTGCAAAACACAAGAACAGTGTCAGGCTGTAATTATGCTGATATGTAATATGCACAGAACATTGCTGACCTGCATACGGCTCTTTGACAAGACTCTCTCCTCTGCCTCTGTGAATGTACCTGAAAATAATTTGGCTTTCCTGTCCTCTTTGCACTTGAGGGCAGGAGATGCATCGGAATGTGCACACAGCAAGGCCGGGGTATAGAATTTCAGCCAAGGTTACTGAGGGTTGATGCTGTCAAAGTGGTAATGCAAAGCTCTTGGGATTAGATTGTCCCAATGCATATTTAAATTGGGTGAACAATGGTGTTGCTGGAACAAGCAGTTGTTTTGGGTATAGGTCATCCTGCCCAACTATAGTAGTGTTCTCTTAAAATTCAGAACTAGCGGGTTCTTTCCCTGTGCATGTCGGAGTACATGTATAAGGTCAGGGCAAAATATACAGATATCTGACTCGTAATCAAATACATTTTAATGCATATTTCCCCATTATTTCTCTTTAAAATGGTGGTGTAATTACAGAAAATGACTTGCTGACCTGTCAGAAATCCAGTGAGCTCCTAACTTCTGGGCAACACAGTGCGTTTTTACTGTGCGGAATTCCCATACCAGAGTTGTAACCGCTACCTCCTGGACTACAGAACTACACCCATCTCTGTCCCAATTCATATGCACAGATCACCACCAAAAGACCGGAGCAGACAGAATCTGGAGCAGTTGTCCATCGCAACCATTCAGCTTTCATTAACAAAGCTTGACTGGAGAGAGAAGCTGGAAATGGGGTCTTGGGAGATGTGATTGTGTAGGAGGTGGGGTCTTGGGAGATGTGATTGTGTAGGAGGTGGGGTCTCGGGAGATGCGGTTCTGGAGTTGGGGTCTCGGGAGATGCGGTTCTGGAGGTGGGGTCTCGGGAGATGCGGTTCTGGAGGTGGGGTCTCGGGAGATGCGGTGCTGGAGGTGGGGTCTCGGGAGATGCGGTTCTGGAGGTGGGGTCTCGGGAGATGCGGTTCTGGAGGTGGGCTCTCGGGAGATGCGGTTCTGGAGGTGGGCCTACATCATTAGAAGCTGAGCTCTCCTTGCAGGTCATTTTCTAGACTGATGATGTCACAGGGAGTAATATAATGGAACAAGGTAGAAAATAAAATTCAGGTACATGTTCTATAAACGGGGAGAGGGAGGTTTGGGTGTACATTTGTGCAATGCCTTGCCAAATGCAGATTTTCTCCAGTAATATGTGGGCAGTAGAAAAAAGGTCTAGCATTTATTCTCCGTGTGTGTGTATTTGTTATATGTTCTAGACCTGATATGAAAATTGTGCAATGGCAGGACTATGGAGTGCTATAGTAGTATTCCTGGCATGCAGTAACAGTAGTTGGCTATGCAAAGTCCTTGTTCATGCGATGAGTCAAGTCGCGGGAGTGGCGATTTTTTTATTTTTTTTCTTGCACGTTGTAAGAGGGAAATGTGTTATGAGTCACTTGTGACATGCTGCAACAGTAACCGTAACCTTTGCTAACCGTGCCTTTGGTTCAAAACGGTGGCGTGTGCCACTTTGTTCATTCCGATGTGTTCTGATTGGCAGGAAAGGCAATTAAGCGAAATGTGCGCAGTCCTGGAGCGGTGTTGTCGCCGTCATTTTTATTCCGCTTTTAGATGCCGCTTAAAGAGGAACATTGTCCTGATCTATGAAATGACAACAAACGCGCCTTTTTAGAAATGTTTAGTAGTGACAATCTGCTTCTAGACAAGTATAGATTCTTCTTTGCACACCTTATTTCTCTTTTCTTCCCCATTCTTCTCACAGTGGCCATTTTTACTAAGGGCAGGTTGCTATATTGCCAAGGGATATACCCATGCTAGTACTGGTATCAATGCCGAGAACGAGTATTTGGGCGAGTACTCATACTCAGCCAAATGCTCCGATACCTGAACTTACTGTCAGAGGGAGATTTCCTCTGACCGGCAGTTCCGCGAAGGAACATGGAGCCAGCTACTCAGCCAATCATGAACCGGGCCACGGGTAATGACTCGCCGGCCCCGGCTTCCTGATTGGGAAGCTGGCTACATAGTTACATAGTCAGGTTGAAAAAAGACACAAGTCCATCGAGTCCAACCTATAGAAAAGGAGGGAAGGTCCTTCCTATAGAAAAGGAAGGAAGGAAGCTCCTTCCTATAGAAAAGGAAGGCTCCATGCTCATCGGCAGCTTCCCAGCCAATTGCCATGAAGCTGGCTTCCCGGCCATACCCAGAAAGCTGGGCCATGGGTCATGATCCTCCTCCTGGCTTCCTGATTGCCCGGGAAGCCAACTCCATACTACCGGAAGTATCGGTGCATCCCTAATATGTCCCTTTACTTCCTGGAACTCTGCCACATGTGACCATGCCCATTATCTCAGGGAAGGAAGATTTTCCAGCAATGCTCTGCTAATGTCACGTTCCCAGGATGCAACGCTGGGGGCACATTACATCACTAGGGCCCAAAAGGACCAGGAAGTGGGGGGGGCAGTAACAGGAAGTAAAAGTAATGTGTTAAAAGTATGTGAATGTGAGATGATATTCTATAGCCGGAGCTGAATGCTGATGTGATTTTTTTTTTTTTTGTAAAAGGGGTTAAAGGCGAACCTCTTCAAACTGCTGGCAGGTTAATAAGCATTAAAGGCATATTCCGGCTACCACAAAAAATAATAAATGCTCAAATATAATAAAAAATAAAAATGTGGATTTTATTTCTTTGCATTTCAGCCTGCAGACTATTGCTTGTGGGGGGGGTGCAATGCTCTGCTTCATGTCTGCATTTTCCTGGAAGTATAAAAACTAGACTCAGTGCAGTTCCAAGACTCAGAATCCCGTGTTCCCTATTTTTCTTCCCTCCTGGGATAACGATCATCTTGAGAATCGAATGGCGAAGCTCCGTCGTTTTTTTTTTTATTGCCGTCACGAATTGTCTCCCCGCTCGTTTGCTTTTCAGGCTTCTCTGGCTGGAGCCTCTGGTGGCTTATAAACGGAGTAGATGGGAACTGCAGGAAACATTGTAGTGCTTCTGCGGCCAAACCCACCTTCCCATTTAATGAGGTGTGACTGTTTGGCACGGCTCCCGTCACAAAGTCATCCACATCTGCTAGTTTGCCATAGGTGGACTCTCCAGTAATTGCTTCTTTGCACGTTCCCTCTGAGGAGACTGAGCAGCGCCTGCGGGGGAACGTAGGATTTCTTGAGTGACTGAAACTTATTTGGCATTCGTTTTGGTTAACGCAAACGTTCTTATGGAGATGTATCCGTAGCGTTCAAAGCAGAACTCCGGGCAAATCAGATCTGATCCCCTGCACTGGGGCTACCCCTAAACTGCAAGGGTAAGGTGCTCGTTTTGTATATGGAGCTAAAATAATCAGCTAATAATCAGTACTCACCCGACCCGCGATCCAGGCTTGCTCTTGCACTGCTACCTGCAACCGGTCTCTTCCCCTCCAGCGATGCAATGAACCTCGGCAACCTGTCTCCTCCCCTCCTGCGATGCAATGTCCCTCGGCAACCTGTCTCCTCCTCTGTTCCAGCGTTGCAATGTCCCTCGGCAACCTGTCTCCTCCTCCGTTGCAGCGATGCAATGTCCCTCGGCAACCTGTCTCTTCCTCCAGCGAAGCAATGTCCCTCGGCAACCTGTCGTCTCCCTGTTCCAGCGATGCAATGTCCCTTGGCAACCTGTCTCCTCCGTTCCAGCAATGTCCCTCTGCAACCTGTCTCCTCCGCTCCAGCGATGCAATGTCCCTCGGCAACCTGTCGTCTCCTCCGTTCCAGCGATGCAATGTCCCTCGGCAACCTGTCGTCTCCCTGTTCCAGCGATGCAATGTCCCTTGGCAACCTGTCTCCTCCGTTCCAGCAATGTCCCTCTGCAACCTGTCTCCTCCGCTCGAGCGATGCAATGTCCCTCGGCAACCTGTCGTCTCCTCCAGCGAAGCAATGTCCCTTGGCAAACCTGTCGCCTCCTCCTCTCCAGTGATGGAATGTCCCTCAATGTCTTCATGACTCACAGGACCTCAGACCCTTGCAGTGGAGGAGGAGCAAGGCTGAAGGGAGCGATCGAAGAGCAAGCCGGGATCAGGTTTTAGGTGAGTATAACTCTGTTTTAGCTTTCTAGACAAAACAAACCCCCCCCCCCCAAGCACTGCGGGGGATAGCCTCACAGCAGGGGTTAATATTTGATTTGCTCCGAGTTCTGCTTTAATAGATACAGCAACTCCACAAAACAATAAGGCCCATGACAAAAAATCATTGGTGCCCCCCCCCCCCCCCCCCAACTTTAAGGGTGTAATTACATATA
>NW_017308192.1:101529-109844 GCF_000935625.1 Nanorana parkeri | reverse complement strand
GGCCCCAAAAAAAAAAACATTTGGGCCCCCCCCCCCCCCCCACCCGAACTGTAAGGGTTAAATGGTAATACTTTCTTCAAGCGGTGTGACGTGTCCCCAAAGCGGGTGGGGAGGAGCATTCCACCGAACACCTCTAAGGTGCCCCGGCTGGAGGTGGCACTCTGACGTCATCACATAACCGTAGAGGACCATTAGTCCTGCATTGTATGCAAGGACGGCGAGGGCCCGTCCACAAAATGGAGCATCGAAGAGGAGTGAGGGATTAGGGATCATTCCTCCACCCCTAGACCTAACGGGCATTAAGAGCCCAGCTCCAGGGAAACGTTTTCTTGCAATGGTGCTGCCCCTGCATTCTTAGGGTTGACTGCTCGTTTATGCCAAGGGGACCGAAAAAAGCTGTTTTATTAACCCGAATCCCCCGCTCGTCTGAAGGTTGGCGCTCTCTTTCCCCTCTGCTCCAGCTGTGGACTCTCCCTCGACGTCCCCACATACAGTGCAGGTCTATGGAGCCCGGATGGTACTTGATGTCTGCGTTCCTTAGTAGTGGAAGCCATGTGACCTTCCCATCTGCTTCCTCCTTTATTCTTCAGTGCAAGTGCACTTTTGTTTTTTTTACTTTTGGATTGCCAATGGGTGCATCTTGTTTTCTATTCTAATCCCCCCACTCCCTACACTTCACCCCATTTCATTGCTGTCTGTCCTGGTACATCCAGGCTGGGCTATGACTGTAGAACTCGCCAGCTCTCCTAAGGGCTTTGTTTGTGTGCATAGTAACCAATCAGCTTCTATCTTCATCTTGTTCAGTTAAGGAGAACTATGGGGTCAGTGCTTTTCCCCATTGTTCTCCTCAGGGTCACGGGAGGACACAAACTAGCGTCCTCCCGTCACCCACAGCTCAGTATACCGCGAGCTACAGCTTGCGGTATGCTGAGACGCTGCAGCCGGGACTTATCTCGACAATACTATCTGGATCCACCCAGCTGCGTGATTGACAGCTGGCTCTGCCTCTGTCAATCACGCAGCTCTCTGTCAATCACATCTAGAGGCAGAGCCAGCTGTACCCTCCCCCATGCGTTCCGCCAGTCAGCCCTGGAGGATCGGAGCCGGGAGAGGGGGGGAATCTCCACGGAGCCGTGAGTGACAGTCACGGCTCTCTGCAGGGAGATGATCGAGAAGTGAGCGAGAGCCGGTATGTGTACGCTCACTTCCCGATCTATTGAGCCAACCTGTGACAGTTTCATTGTCGCAGGTCGGCTAGAACTATTAGGCTGAGTGATTTTTCACTCGCTTCATAGTTCTCCTTTAAGCTTTGGAAATGAGAGGTAGAAGCCGATTGGTGCACAGCTTCTCCAGATTCCGTCTGCTCCAGTCTTAGTAAATTCCCTTCACCGTACTTTAAATACATGTTGTGTGAATGGTACACGTGCAAAACCTCACTGCACATGACGAGCAAGGAAAAGGTTCTGTTAGATGAATGATCCTGTTCCCCTTTTATATGCAACCAGATTATAATATTGGGTTCCCGCTGGATCACCCAGGTAAGGCTGGTCATGCACTAGCCAGGTAACCGTTTGGGCATTATCTGGGTAAGAATGGTACCCGGTATAAGCTGCGGAGCTTCGGTTGTCTCTTTGTTGGGAACAGATGGGGAATTACCACATGCCTATAGACCCCGTGTAGATCCTCGCAGAGGGCACAACCCTTCAGTCCGGGTGACTGAGGAGAGGTCTGTCTCCGTCGAGACTAAATTTAACAGGCGATAGCTTCTAAGTATATTTTTGGGCTTGGTGGAGCGATCTGCAGCGGGATCCGTTTCAGGGCAACACATTCCTTCTGAGGACGGTCAGGAGCTATTTATAGCTATGAGCAATGCAACCGTCTCTGAATTCTGGTAAGTTTGAAATGCTTTTCACAGGCTGGAAAACCTATCGGTTCACGAGCTGGAACACCGTGGTCGGCGTCCCCGATAGCTCGGTCGTCCATGTACCCTTTTTGTTTGTTCTGCGTGCATGGCATGTCACTTAAAGCTTCCGTATAGACTAGGCTGATGTTCTATATACGGGGGCTTTAGCCTGCCAGTGCACTACGGCCTTTCCTGCAGGCTCGCCTCTGCATTTTGTTTCCTCTAATTGGCGCTGGAAGGTAGACGTTGTGCTTGGCGCAATGGTAGGAACTTGCTCACGGTCACTGCGACATAAAGACCACACTCGGTCACATGATCGACTGTCAGTGTCCTTCCTGGAACGTGGGGGATCACCGTAGGTTTGGGCGATGATGCGGTCTTTGCACGGTTCTGTCTATTTTTATCACAAATGAGCAATTAGTAAATAACAATCTCCCACAATTGCTCTCTCTTACAATCAGTGCGGCTTCTGTGTTTTCTGGTACAGCGGCTGTTCTTCTTTTTAATCTACCGTAATCATTATAATTAAAACAGCCGACCCATTAGCTCTGTAATACAAGGTATAGCGATCGGGTTCGGTGTTGGTGTATAGACGTTTCATTGCGCACTTAATGATGATGATCTTTACGCTTGTAACTTTGCATTTGCATCATTTCTATTTTAGCTAGCAGTGTTTAGAGAGGAACTTTACCCAAATCTTCAAAATGACAACAAAGACACCTTCTGGAAATGTTTAGTGATGACAATCTACAAACGGATACTTCTAGATAATTGCTGGCTTTGTATTCTTTGCATTCCTTTTTTCCAATAATATACCGATACTAGTATTGGTGCCGATGCAGAGTATTTGGGCGAGTATTCGTACTCACCCAAATCCTCCGATGCCTAGCCTGATAGCTGAGCTTCCGATATCGTTACTTGGTGACCTAAATGTTGGGTAAGCTGGCCTATCAGGAAGCCGCACAGCGAGTCATAACCACCCCACCCCCCCGCCGCCCCTCGATCGTCCGGGAAGCCGGCTTCATGCTCCCTCGTCACCAAGTGATGAGGGAGCATGGAGCCGGCTTCCCGAGCACTGGGTAATGACTTGGGATCCGGCTTTCTGGCCAATCATAAGGCTCCATGCTTCCTTGAGGGGGCATGGAGACTGCTAATCCAGAAGCCAGGTGGTGAGACTTTACACGCTGCCTGGCATCCCTAATGGGACTTTCGGTATCGGCGAGTATAGAAACAAAAAATATCGGTACTCTTATTTGGTGCCGAAAAACCGGTATCGGTGCATCCTACTTAATTTATCTTTCCCCCCCCATTCTTCTCACATCGACCATTTTTACTGAGGGCAGATTAATATAGTGCCCCTTACTTCCTGGAACTCTAGCACATGTGACTAGGGCATGTGACCATGCACATCATCTCAGGGGAGGCAAATGCTTTTCCCTGAGATCTCGTGAGATTTCCCAGCAACGCTCTGCTAACATTCCCGGGGTGCAATGCTTGGGCACATTACATCACTAATGCCCAAGAGGACCAGGAAGTGAAAAAAACAGTAATTGCATGTAAAAGAAAAATGTTTAATGAATGTAAGATGATTTCATATCCGCATGCTGATGTTATTTTTAGAGACGGGGTAAAGGTCTACGTTAATGCTTGTTACTTTTGTATTTGCTTGTTCCTATTTTTAGCTAGCAGCATTTAAAGCTGAACTCCAGGCAAAGAAATGTATATGAGAGCGGATTTAGTACGAATGTACATGCAAGGTCACATGTCCCCCCCTTTCTTTTTCTTTCACACGAGCCCATATGCTAAAAGCGTTTTATCCAGCAGGCTGCCTTGTTTTGATGGTATTCAGTCAAACTCCCAATTTCTCAAGCTCTCCAATGACGTCCGGTCCAGTTGACTTGCCAGTAAGAGGTTTGGACGAGTTGGCTTTGGTGCGCGTGCACCACCTGCGGCATTTTCCTAATCCTCGGAGTTCGGCAATGCTCTTCACTGCACCTTTGCGGCTTCAGAAGCCTTATCGAGGCCTCCAATTCTCTTTACCGCATGGGAGGACGCTTGCTCGACTCTGGCAGCCATATTGAGTGGGGTGACTCAGTTAATAAAGGACTGGATTAGTCTGACCCTAGTTGATTATAATACTTTTATTGCTGTGTGGTATGTATATAGGGAAATGCTGCGGGTGGCGCACGCACACCAGAGCCATCTCATCCAAACCTCTTATTGGCAAGTCAACCGGCCGTGACATTATTGGAGATCTCGAGAAATTGGAGTTTTGACAGAACAACTTCTCCAGTGATGTGCAGTTCTGTTTAAATTTTTTTCTCTGAACTTTATTTGGAGTGTACAAACTGTACGCTTCAGGTCCCTGCACAACAGTGTGATATTCTGTGCAGCAGTGACCTTTGGTGAGGTGTGCTGCGAATAAAGACATGTCTGCGTTTCTTCTTGGCATACTGCGGATCACATCTGTGTTTATAGTGTGAACGGGGCACATAGGGCTTTAAACGTTTTCTATGTGGCCTAGCGGTGGCTGGCTTTGTTCAGTCGCTGAAATACACCGCACGCTGCTTCTAATGTGAACGGCCCCTAAGGCTGGGTTCACACCTGGGCGTTTTTTTCAGCGCTGATCGAGTGAAGTTAAATCCTATTAATTGCTATGGGCAATGTTCCCACCTGGGCGTATTTCAGCGCATTTTGTCGCGCTGAAAAACGCCCTACGTGCGAAATAGTACTTGAGCTTCTTTGGGGCGGCAGATTTCAGCACGTATCCATTGGACTTCTAAATAGAGATTTTGTGGACAAAAAATCGCACTAACAAATCTGCGGGCAAAAAACGCGCATATTACGAACGCCCAGGTGTGAACGTGAACCCAGACTAAGATTCTGTAATTGAGATGTTGAAGCTTTTCGGTTGTGATTGGAACAAATCTTTGTTTGCTGGCACTCTGCGTTGTGTTCTTAAACATAGGACGTCACACACATATATTTTTATATAAAAGAGAACTCCAGATGAAACTTATTATTCATTGAAGCGGGGCATTGCAAGGGTAAACTGCTCATTTCCATCAAGGTGTTAAAATAAAAAAAAAGTTATACTCGCCTGATCCTCTGAGCCGGCTTGCTCTTAGATCGGTCCTTCCAGCCTTGCTCCCCCTCTGCGGCAGAGGACTAAAGCCCGCGACACACTGCACGTCTAGCGGTGGCGCGCTGCCTTCGCGTGCAGTGTGTCGTGTCATTTTCTCTCCGGCATGGCTGAGCGCGCCAAGATGAAAAATGTTATCTTCAGCCAATCGGCTAGTGCTTATAAACCCGCGCGTCAGGATGTGAAGTCCAGCCGGTTGTTACGCGCGATCCGATAGGCTCAAGATGGTCATTCATCTGCCTGCACTCAGCTCACAGCACACTGCATGTGAAGCTCCGTGGCTGAGAGCTTTGCTTCACTCTGTTCGGTCTTCGCATGCAGTGTGTGACGGGCTTAAGGATCCTCGTGTCATGATGTGGGATGTGGGACGTGAGGACGCTGAGGGACATACCATCACTACAGCATCGGAAAAGACAGGCGGGAGGGAGTGCTGGGATAGCCGGCCAGCTCTGGGGATCCAGTGAATAGAACTAATCCGTCTGACTTTGGGCCTGTTCACACAAGTGCGTATCGGTAAAGCAAACAGGTGAACAAGCAGTTTACTAAGGCAGCCCGTTCATTGTTAACACCGCGATTTAAAAGGGACATGCACCATAGTTTAAATGCGGCACTGCACCATGTACAGGGCATTTTGGTGCACTGCTTAGGTATATGAGGTTGCCATTTAGAATGAACGTTGCCGCAGCGCTGTGTTTCATGCATTGCTGCACGTTTTCACGGAGCATTACACGGCACACTGGTGTGAACGGGCCCTTGTTCAGTCCACGACTGCGATGTGTAGCCTGTCATCCGGGGTTATGCTCATTCCTGTTGTTCCATTGTGTAGCATTCTTTTTAGGCTTCTGTCCGTGGAGTGATAATTCAGCATGTTTTGCTTTGTTCCAGTAGCCGCATCGAGCTGGGAGATGTGACTCCACACAACATAAAACAGTTGAAACGGCTGAACCAGGTCATCTTCCCAGTCAGCTACAATGACAAGTTCTATAAGGACGTCCTGGAAGTCGGGGAGCTCGCAAAACTTGGTACGTGCCCGCCTTCATGTTCATCTGTGCCAGTCTTTGCCTTCCAGAATCCACTCGTCGGGCTGAGACGATTGCACTTCTATAAATGAGGGCCAACTCACAATGCAGAGGGCAAATTCCTGCGGGTGGTGTGCGCGCATGTGTATGATAAACGTTTAAAGGGAAAGTGTACCCCACCTTTTAAAGCCTTCCTGGCCTAACTGCTTACTTGCATGATAAGGACAGCCACAGCCCTCTCCATTGTTTACATTCTCCATATATAATGTTCATCAATCATGGCCATGCCTGCATTGTGACACTTCATAGAAACGTGTGACTGGTTCTCTTGGAAGCTCACATCTTTAAAAGAGAACTATGGGGTGACCTTTTCATCCCATAGTTCTCTTCAGGGTCACGGGAGGACATATACTAACCACCTCCTGCGACCCTGAGCTCACTATTGCCCGCTATATACTGAGAGCACCACAGCCGGGACGGATCCTGACAATACTGTCAAGATCCATCCAGCTGGCTGATTGACAGCGGGCGCTGCCTATCTAGAGTCAGAGCCAGCTGTGCCCTCTCCAGTCGGCGCTGGAGGATTGGAGAGGGGAATCCCTGCGGGGAGCAGTGACTGAAGGTCTCCGCTCTGCAGGAATAGGATCGGGAAGTCAGCGTTCGGCGGTGTGTGTTCTCTGACTTCCTGATCATCAGAGCCGACCTGTGACAGCTTCATTGTCATGCGTCGGCTCTAACTATGAGAGTTGGTGGAAATCACTCACCTCCATAGTGCTCCTTTTAAGTAAAAGAAAAACTCTAGTCCTGTTTGCATTCCATCCCGACAGCGTCCGCCGGCTGCTGTCAGAATACTGAAATGGAGCCGATTTGGCCGCAAGCGCCTTACGGCCGAGAATTTTCCAACCGCCTCCTTTTGATCAGCTGATAGAGGGACGCCATGGCGGAAGGCTGCCGACAATGGGGTCCCCACTCTGGAAATTGTTCTCTGGTTCATCATCGATGGTCCAATATGATCTTTTTATGATAGCGTGAAGATATTTCTGACCTGAGTAATCTGTCTTTTCTCTTGCAGCTTATTTCAACGACATAGCAGTGGGAGCAGTATGCTGTAGGGTGGATCACTCCCAGAATCAGAAGAGGCTGTACATCATGACCCTGGGGTGCCTGGCACCGTACCGCAGGCTAGGAATAGGCAAGTCTACAAAAAAAAACACAAAGCTGTATGGCATGATGAGTTTATCTGCATAATACTCATCTACAGTCCAAGCACACAAGGAACTGGGACAGAATAAATATAGTAACATATGTGGGTTGTTGGAAGGATTTTTCCTTTTACAATTTTAGCTGCGATGTCCCATCACCAGGACACGTGAGAATAATTATTTGCGGCAGGAACTCCGTCATGAAAATGTAACACAGAGCCTAACCCTTCATCCTCTCCAGCCTTTCACCCAGCACCCGGCTCACCCCCCTCAAAGCACCCTTCTGACCCCATACGTACCTTTCCCATACAACCCCTAAACCATACCTCCCTCCAGTCTTCTAGCCAGTCCGGTAAGGTCATGGCAGCTTCCTGTGGGAGTGCAGGCATTCTTTCAGGACAGATCTATAGAAATCAGAGGGCAGCACTATAGGCCAATCGGATGTCAAGATTCTCAACACGTACAAGCAGCACAACATGAGGAGAGTGTCATAGGGATGAGCTAGTCAGTGTGCTGCAGCGGTCAGAGCTCTCCAATCATCCGGAGGCATCAGCTTTCCTGACTTATAGGTCTGACTCGGCAGGGGAGTGTGTTGGACCTCTGTAGAGAGGCTGCTGCTTCCACACACAGGGTGCAAATCTGCAGCATGCTGGCAGCGGACAGGTTTTCCTACTCTGCTTTTCAATGATAAGTCTGTCTATACTCGGGTGCATTAGGCTTATTGAAACTGAAATTATTGGGCTGGAATACATAGATTGCTTTACTGTGCCAGTTCATACCACTGCCTGCTGGAAATGTGATCATTATGTGAAAACAAAGACCAGGTATTTCCAGTCCTGTCTGCTGTTGGATCACTAGTGCCTGAAAGAGGAAGTTGCACAGAATCATGTGACAGGAAGCACAATGATGCAGAGCTGCACATGTGGTACAAAAGTGCTGAGGACCAAACATAATTCAGATGTTAGGAGAAGCATGCTCATTATGAAATGTTTTTAATAAGAAAAAAAAAGTCTCTCTCCCCCCCTCTCTCTCTTCTCCCCCCCCTCTCT
>NW_017308192.1:94246-101232 GCF_000935625.1 Nanorana parkeri | reverse complement strand
CTGAAGAATTTTTATTAACCGAATTAAAATATTGTCTTTCCAGGAACAAAGATGCTAAATCACGTCTTAAACATTTGCGAAAAAGATGGCACCTTCGACAACATCTATCTGTAAGTTTCCTGAAATGCTCTATTGCGTTTCCAGCGAGGGTGACGCCCCCTGGGTGTACAGACGCCCAGATAACAGGTAGTTGATGAGCTTGCCCGGCCTGCCTGACTTTATTGGTTTCAAGGAAGCCAGTGGTCCTAGCAACCAATGACTGACGCTAGGGGGTGGCCTGCACTGGGTTATGGATGGCAGTGGATGCACCGGCCTCGGAGGGCAGTGTATACACTGTAAGTCATTCATAACCCAGTGCAGGTAGGTGGTCATGGTCCACACAGAACCACTACTCGGCCAGTGTCCAAACCGCGGTCCGCCATTTACTGACCGATGCTATAGAGTTTATTACAGGGATTTATACACTGAGTGGCCAGATTATTATGACCACCCCATCAGTACTTCGTTGGGCCACCTCGTGACTCCACGAGATGATGAAAGGTGATGCAAGGAATCTGACACGGCACTGTTGCCCTTCTTTTGTCTTGTACCAGTCTTGCCCCTCCCCCGTTCTGGCCTAACATTGACTAGTCGCTGACGGCCACAATTCGCACGTTCAGACCCAGATTTACGGCTGACAGTCCGGTCTTTAAACACTTTAACAACAGCTGCTCTTGAACATTTAACGCATTCTGCTGTTTTGCTGATACTCGCTCCATGGCTCCGAGCGCCAACAATCATCCCGCGTTCAAAGGCTGTTACATCGCGTTGTTTCCCCGAATCTTCAGAAACAAATCACTTCTACTGTCGTAAACAACCCGCTTCCCTATTTATAATGGTCTGGCCCTCTAGCAACTTCAGCGCCAAATTATAGATAATTTGCCTACAAACGTCAGGTGGTCATAATAATCTGGCCACTCAGTGTATAGCGGCAACAATTTACGATCTAAGGAAACTCCGGCAAGCACATGGCGCATATGCCAACTCCATGCATATAGTGTCCTGTTGGTGATTCAATGCGATGACCCTGCGTGCTGCGAGGCAGAAGTGCTAACCACTGTCTACAACTGAACTAATATTGCCGTCCTTCCTCCCTCCCTCCCTCAGACATGTCCAGATCAGCAACGAATCAGCCATAGATTTCTACAGAAAATTTGGCTTCGAGATCATCGAAACAAAGAAGAACTATTACAAGAGGATAGAGCCGGCCGACGCACACGTCCTGCAGAAAAACCTCAAGATCTCCTCCTCCACCGCCTCGCCGAACGCAGACGTGCAAAAGAGTGAAAACTGAGCGAAATTTGCGGAATGAACCCTTTTTTTTTTGTTTTCTTGCACTTGCTTGTCGCCAAATATGGAAAAAAAAAAGAGACCCGTTTGAGTTTTAACTCCGACCGTTCACTTCTAATATTTCTTCTTCCTCTCCACTTGAAAGAAAAAAAAGTTAAAAGGTTTAAAAAAAAAAAAAATTTGAATGCTTCTTCAGAGAGCTGTACAATCTATCACATATTATTATATATCGTTTGATTGAACTCTAACGTGTTTTCATGGAGACTCGCAGGGAGTGACGGATGTTCTTTCTGGCTTTTCGACTTCTTTGCCCCGTTTGTTTGGGAGAGTGCGTGGTTCTATCCGTCTGGAATAGTCTTTAAATAAAATCTAATTTCTTTTTAGCATTCTTTTTTCTAACCTCTTTGCTGTTTATTTCACTGATGTGCAAACTGTGTTTTTGGTCTCCTGTGTTTTTTGTTTACTTTTTACAATAGAGGTGAAATATTTCAAAGCAATAAATGGGGATTTTTAAGGTGGCAAAACATATAGAAAACCACATGATATAAAATTATTTAATTTACTTGCATATTAAAATCACATAAAACAGAATTTCTCAACCTTTTTTCAGTCACGACACCCTGAAAAAAGTATGCAACATTTTGAAAAATGGGGGCCACACAAAACACACATAAAACAGAGGGCAGTCTCCCTTTTACAGCAGGCGGCAGTCTCCCTTTCTCTCCCGTTCATTGAAGGACACAGGGCAACAGATCGTAGATCCTGAATGGTAAGGTTCGCTTTTGCGGTCCCTGTACTCTGTCTCCGGCGCTCTCATGCCTCCCTCCCCCAGGCGCGCGAGAAGGAACAGTGTCGGAAGCCTACTTTTTTTCGCCCCCCCACCCTCCGACAAGGGCGGTAAGGTTAACAAACCCTCCTCTTCCCAATCCTCCCAGCGTCTTTTCACAGCAGGCGGCAGTCTCCCTTTTTCACAGCAGGCGGCAGTCTCCCTTTTTCAGCAGGCGGCAGTCTCCCTTTTTCAGCAGGCGGCAGTCTCCCTTTTTCAGCAGGCGGCAGTCTCCCTTTTTCAGCAGGCGGCAGTCTCCCTTTTTCAGCAGGCGTCTTGTAATCAAAAGAGTTGGGTTCCATCATTCCTTACCCTCAAGTCTGCAATGTAAGGTGGGTCCCCACACACACACATATAAAAAAAAAAAGCAGGGTTCCATCCTTTGCATCAAAGTCCTCCCAATCAAAAGACCCCTTTTACATCAAAGGACCCCCTTCACATTAGAAGCCGCCTCCTTCCACATCAGAAGAACCAAAGGCATAAAAGGAGACCACGGGGGGATATATATGACCCATTTTAATCACATGAATAAAATGATTACTTTTATACAATATGGTTTTTTTTATATATATATATGTTTGGCACCTTAAAAAAAAATATCACTTTTTTTAGTCTCTTTAAGTAATTCTACACGGGATTGCTGAGCAGTGCAACACTTTCTACAGATAGTGGAGATTGAGCAGGAGACATCCCACAAGAAACTGATAATGCTGGTGAGTTAAAGTAAACCTGTCACCTTGATTTAAAGTGACCCTAAACTCAGGATGAAATCTTAAAAATACATCCAAGTACCTTTAACTATTAACAACAATGTGTCTTCTTTGTGTATCACTCGGCTGTAGATCATCCAATCAGCTCTGACACTGTCCTTCCTTCTGGAGGGGGGCTACGTCTGTTCCCCATGGTCCCTGTGTGTGTTGTAAAGTAGTCACCGCTCCAAGCTCGCTCCCGGGATGGACTACAATCTCATGTTTAGTTTACTCATTTGTACTGAGATTGTAGTCCATCCCGGGAGCGAGCTTGGAGCGGTGACTACTTTACAACACACACACAGGGACCATGGGGAACAGACGTAGCCCCCCTCCAGAAGGAAGGACAGTGTCAGCACCAATTCAGAGATGATTGGAGGATCTACAGCCGCGTTATACACAAATAAGATACTGGGGGGGGGATTGATCAAAACTAGCAGATTTGCACTGCAGCCAATCAGCTTCTGTCTCTTTTTAAAATCTTACCTCAGCAAACTAAAGAGAGCTGCTGATTGGTTGCCATGGGCAACTGCTCCAGATTTTGATAAATTGCCCTCATTTTTGTCGTTACGGGACTTGAATGTATTTTTAAGATTTATCACCCAAGTTTAGTGTCACTTTAAAACCTTTACCATAAATATCGGCATTCAAATCCGTTTCTGCTTACTCTCGCCTCCACCTGGCACTTGTCTATTCAGGCACCAAGCATTGCATCGGAGGGCACGGGGAGCGTTCACATGAAATACCAACTTTGTATTTCTCCGGGTGACTAAAATTGGTAAAAATCCACGTTTTTACGGTTGCCACCAGAAAAGGAATAGAGAAGAAATCTTGTAACATGGGAAGCTGTTCTGTTGACAAATGTCTGAGGGGATTTCCTTCCCTTTGGCTTAGATTTCCTGTATTGTCCACGGGGCAGGAAATGAAGGGAAATCCTTCCAAGAGTCTCCTGATCCCAACCTTTCCCAAACTTTTTACTGTTTAGGAACTCTGGAAATACATTTGAGGCCTCGGGGGAACCCCTGCTAAAAATATATAAGTTTTATAGCACGATCAGAAAGCTGAAGTTTTAAATAAAAGAATCAATGCGTCCTTAGAATATTATTTACAACTTGCTTGAGGATCCCCTAGACCAGTGGTGGTGAACCTTGGCACTCCAGCTGTTTTGGAACTACAAGTCCCATGAGGCATTGCAAGGCTCTGACAGCAACAGACCTAACTCCCAGAGGCAAATGCATGTTGGGATTTGTAGTTTTGGCACAGCTGGAGTGCCAAGGTTCGCTGCCCTAGACAGAGGAACCCCTGGGTCCGACACAAGGCTTGTTGTTGCTCTAGAGCAGTGGTTCTCAACCTGTGTAACCTCAGGACCCGCATTTGTCCTCCATTAAGTTGTGACCCATGTCGCAACCGCACTGGTACACGTGGCATTGGCGGGGTACTGCATATTCCAGTGCAAGCGATCAAACTGTGGGCGGTAGGTGTGTTTGGGGTACCATTCAAATAAATGGCAACACAATGCACCCCCTGCAGCAGAACGATCAGTAGGTGCGATTGCGTGGTAGTTTGTGGTTAAAACACTGACACAACCACTGACACACACAGACATTCACACTTCCCCCCCAAAAAAAATGTAGGTCCAGTGTGGGCTGCTGTGCTGTGACAGCTCCATCCAGAATGTGACGTCATTCCAGTCACGCAGGGGAGCTGTAAGCAATGCACGTATGGATGGAGCTCCCTCACGGCCCTTGCTCCAGCCCACCTCACGCTGACACTCGGCACCGGGCAGCATATTTTGAATGGCAGCTCAGCACGAGAACTGACAGTGCTGCGCTATGGGGGGAGGCAGAGGAGCCCCTCACCTAGTGCGCTGGAAAGCATGTGGCGACCCACTGAACATGGGGTCACGACCCACCAGTTGAGAACCACGGCTCTAGTGTGTACAAATTCTTAAAGCCCAAACTTTATTTCTTTAGATAGAATTTAAAGAACATTTGTCATGAGAGCTACTTGGAGGCAACCACCGCTGACCTTTCCTTCTGATCATGCCAGTTGCTTGGCTGGCGAGCTGACTTTCTTGCTTCGCTGGTTTGAGTCGCTGACCTGGAAGCTAGCAAGCAGATGAGGAATGTGACCTCACTGTGACTTTTCGGATTGAACTTGCTGAGCAATGACCAGAAAATGATAAAGCCGCAGGGTCAGCCTAATTGGCAGGCAGCTAGAATTTTCAGAGGTCAGCAATGGCTACGCCTAGGGATGCACCAAGGCCGAGTACTCGTCCAAATGCTCCGATGCCTAGCCCGATACTCCACTTCCGGTATCAGGAAGCCAGGCAGCGAGTCATTCCACACGCACGCCCCCCCCCCGCTTTTCGGTTGGTCGGGAAGCTGGCTTCATGCTCCCTCGTCACCTGACCAACGCTGAAAATAGGTTTAGTATTGCGTTGCAGTTCGGGCGCTCGGGTTTAAAGAATTTTCAGCATCACTGCCTCAGGCAAAATAGGGAAACATACATATTCAAATATTTATACACTCAATAAAACACACACGTAATGAAACTCACAAGCAATAATAATAATAAAAAAAACACATTGCACACGTAATGAAACACACACACACACATATACAGGTGAAACTCGAATAATTAGAATATCGTGCAAAGTTCATTTATTTCACTAATGCAACTTAAAAGGTGAAACTTAATATATGAGAGAGACTCTTTACATGCAAAGCAAGATAGTTCAAGCCGTGATTTGTCATCATTGTGATGATTATGGCTTACAGCTCATGAAAACCCCAAATCCACAACCTCAGAGAATGAGAATATTACATGCAATCAATAAAACACGGATTGTACATAGAACAATATCGGACCTCTGAAAAGTACAAGCATGCATATGTACTCAGTACTTGGTTTGGGCCCCTTTTGCAGCAATTACTGCAATTACTTTTGCACGATATTCTAATTATTCGAGTTTCACCTGTATATTCAACACGTAGTGAAAAAACACATCACAGACCCATTTAAACACTCACAATGATGACAAATCACGGCTTGAACTATCTTGCTTTGCATGTAATGAGTCTCTCTCATATATTAGTTTCACCTTTTAAGTTGCATTAGTGAAATAAATGAACTTTGCACGATATTCTAATTATTCAAGTTTCACCTGTATACTTGCTCGTGTCGTGTTTATAAGGTTAGTAAATCAACCCCATTATCTCACAAACACTCCTTAGAAAACAAGACCACATCAGACACGTAATGAAACACACACACACACGCACATCCCACACACTCAATAAAACACACATTACCCACTGATTAAAACGCATATCTTCATTAAAAAACACACAGAACAATAAACATGAATAATTACAACATTGCCACCTCTCCTGCTTACCTGTTTTGCATGGAGGGAGTGGGGCACTGGGGGCTTATCCCTGGTGGTCCAGTGGAGGATCAGTGTGATCTGCAGCCAGAGATGCAGACCATACTAATCGCTCCCTGCCTGTAAGAAATGGGCACTACAAGGGAGCGATCAGTATGATCTGCAGATCATACTTATCCTCCGCTGGACTACCATGGGATGATTTTTCCATTTAATATATTTCCGGTTCGGCAATATATTAAATAGGATCTGGGCACCTGCCAGGTTTGAAGATGGCCGCCACTATCTTTAAAAACTTAGCGTGACTTCGAGACCCGTGGAGCACCCCCAGGTGAGAACCTGGCGTGCGCGGGCCGCGGTAACCAGCACCTAGGCTCGTGTACTACCAGAGGGGCCTCTGCGTGCCCTAGGTTCACCATCGCTGCTACAGGGTATTGTACAATCAGATTGTAACCTGTATGACCAGTTTTAAAAGGCCGGTCTGTAATGTCGAAGTTAAAAGCAGGCAACTCTGGCCCCTGATGACATAACTCCAGTGCGTTGAACCCGGGCCACCACGGCATGCTGGGGGTTTACACTTTGTGCACTGTAGAGTTTGCGATCGGGAAGGCAAGGAGCTTCTGGCATAGAATTTTTGTCCCTCTGCTCGCTGCTGGAGGTTTCCTCTCCGATCGGCAGCTATCCTCATGGATCA
>NW_017308192.1:90028-94146 GCF_000935625.1 Nanorana parkeri | reverse complement strand
GCTTCTCCTCAGCCTGCCATTAAAATCGTACCGCATCCGGAGTGCGCTGGACGTTGCAGGGCGAGTCTGAAAGGGCGCCGAGTCTGCGTGGGGCACTTTCCAGACTTCGTTAAGTGAGCTGTGGATTGATTCCAGATACATTGCTTCTGTGCCTGCCCTGTCTCTGAAGACTCGCCTAATGAGTAGGCCAGTCGGGGCTGAGCGCCAGGAGCTCCCTCATTTTCATTGGTCGCTGGGCACCCTATGCCCAGCGACCAATGCTGTGGAAAGGGTTAATGCTGTTGGACTGAGCGCTGCCATCTTTCTCTGGGCTGAGCATACCGGGTCCCGCCATAGTGTCAAGGCATCTTCTCTCTGCTGCCACATGGCACTTCAATCTGTTCCTACTGCCCGCCTGCAGTCACTGACTCTCACCTGCTACCATCTGTCAGGGACTCATGAGTACTGGAGGCCTTGCCTCTTATCCTGAGCCTGCATGTTTCCTAAACGCTTTACACCTGCAATATGTCCGATTCAAGACACCGCGGGGGGTCAGTCTTGCTATACAAGGTGCCTCCAAGCTCACGTCCTACAACAGGTTAGGGCTGCTTGTGGCACGCTTACTAATGCTGCCCGTGTCTCCAGGCTGGAGTCATGTTGTCCCCTGCTGTCAGAGTCCATACCGTCTTTGGCTCCGTTGGGTGTAGCCGAGTCCTCAGACCTTCTCCGCTGAGGTTCTAGCACCAGTCACACAGGACTTTATGACCATTACGGCCGCTCTTGATGCTGAAACTAGAGCAGTGGTTCTCAACCTTTCTAGGGCCGGGACCCCTCGGTAACATTTGCCAAGTTGTGGTGACCCCCAACGGTAAAATTTAGGGTTGACGCGGCTGCTGCAGCGACATCTGGCAGCGTGGCGGGAGAACTGACACTGCTGCGCTAGGAGAGGGCTGAGGAGGACTCTCACCTAGCACAGCAGAAATCACACAGCGACCCCACAGCTAGAGAACCACTGTTGTAACAGCTAAAATGGCAAACCATATAACACAAGGCGAGGGTGTCAGCTTTTATTATTAATAATAATGATGATAATCACTACATGGGGACCTGATGGAGAACTGCAGGTCCCCCTCTGCTGATTGACAGCAGCAGTGGGCGGGTGCAATAGCTAGTTTGCTATTGCAAAGTGAAATAACCAATAGGAATCTAGCTATGCATTCCAAGCAGAGCACTTTCCGGGAGAAAGTGTTTCTCTCCCGGGCGGCCGGGAGCCGCTATCTAATAGCGGGAGACTCCCAGCGACCCCTGGCAAATTGTCATTCGACCCCCGAAGGGGTCCCGACCCACAGGTTGAGAACCGCTGAACTAGAGGATCAGCCGGTTGCTTCTACCAGTACGGTCTCAAGCCTTGGGTCTTATCGGGCCCCTAAAATCTGCCCCTTTGCACCCGCTGTCGTGGGACCAGGGGTGCCATCTTTCCTGGGGTCCGGCGGGTGCGACGGAGATCGTAGGGTCCTTCCTGGGGTGAATTGGAGCCCGGCGGCAGGCGTACACATGAGCGCATGCGTGACATGCACATGTGGCACTGTCGTGGCTTTTTAGTCGCTTTGGGTGCTGATCATTGCCGAGGAGGGCCTTGCGAGCACTCCTCTCCCAGCCGTCCCATTGGTTCGCAGGGACCTATGGCTTCCTGGTTGCCCACACAACGGGGGCGTCGCTGGCCCCTGCTGGGTTTAAATCCCAGCCAGAGCCAAGACTTGTTGCTGAGATATTCTGCCAATTCCCAAAGCAGCTATGACATCTCATTTCCTGTCTCTCTTCCCTGCTATTTGGATCTTCTGGTTATCGACTCCTGGCTTGCCTCACCGTTTATGATACTCGCTGGGCGCCTCGACCCGGACTGTACTCTGACAATGCATTTTTGGATCACCCTATCTTGTACCTCAGCTTGGACTCTGCTTCTGGTATTGTTCCCTGCTATTGGGTTCCACTCCAGCAAACAGGGGGACTCCGCTCCTTCCCTAACACCCGCTTTTCCAAATGTTTTCATATAAAGATTGGAAGCACCTTGGTGGTCTATCCCCCCTGTGGATGCGGCAATATCTAGCCCCTGCTCTCGTTGGTGGGTCCAGCCATGCATCAGGCACGCCATGTCCTTAACTGCTGCTAAGCAACATGTGCGCCCATACAACTGGGAAATGTGCTCCTGCGTACAAAAACGACAATTGCGCCACGCCTATGTATGGCTGCACACCCCAGAGTGAGCGCGTATCGTATCTCTGTACATTGAAAAGGGTTTGAAGGGATTTGGCCATCGCTGCCATTGACCCTCTGCTTCTGGAACGGGTGGAGCAGATGACTGTGGCTTACTAGATGCCTCTTGCCCTGTTTCCCGCCCGAGTCTCCTGTCAGTGCTCGGGGAGCTTTGGCTAAAGGGCTGGACTATCTTGTAGGAAGTGTTTGATCCTCATGCCCAGCTCTTCAATCCAGCCCTCGATATCCTCATCAAGGATCACTCCTCTTCCCCAGCCGAAGAAGCCTATTATGGAGCAGACTGCCAAACTGTCTCCCTCTCTGACCATCAGAAAGTGACACTTACATTGTTTCCACTCCCTCAACTTCAACTTCCAGGCCCCCTGAGCTTGGCTCTCCACCCACCCGCAAAGCCTGGCACTTTCCTGAACCTGTGAGAATAAAATGTAAAGGAAGAGGGGGAGAGGAGGAGGAGGTGAGAGGGAGGGAGACCTACAGAAATAAACGTGTGATCTCAGCTTGACTCCTCTCGCTCACCGTAGCTGTTTCTATTCACTTGGGTTACCCGCCCCTTATTTCCTGCTTCCGGGTCACATGTTTCCTGTGACGTCACCGGGCAATCTGCAGGATAGGAACTAGCTGCTACCGTAATGTGACAGAGGACTGTATACTGGGTGAGTAATGGGGGGGATATAATGTGACAGGACTGTATACTGGGTGTGTAATGGGGGGGATATAATGTGACAGGACTGTATACTGGGTGAGTAATGGGGGAGATATAATGTGACAGAGGACTGTATACTCGGTGAGTAATGGAGGGGATATAATGTGACAGAGGACTGTATACTCGGTGAGTAATGGGGGAGATATAATGTGACAGGACTGTATACTCGGTGTGTAATGGGGGGGATAGAATGTGACGGAGGACTGTGTACTCGGTGTGTAATGGGGGGGATAGAATGTGACGGAGGACGGTATACATATAACGTGCTCCTCTTTGCAGTGTGCGATATGACGGGTGGGGGGTGCGGAGCGCCACAGGAACCCGGAGGTGACAGAGATGGTGAATCCAGAGTGAGGCTGCAGTACTTCCAGGAGTAACTTCCAAGGTATATCGGTATGTTCTGTGTCCTCTGTACAGCGCCGCGGTCTATGTCGGAGCGATATACATGTATTATAATGGGATCCCCACGTCTCCTTGTCCCTCCAGGAAGCAGCCTCTGGAGTCCAGGATGCCGGAGATGACTCAGACTGCAATCCCTACCTATGTCCTTATGTCACCTGACCCAAGTGTCGGCGGCCATCTTGGTAGAGGCAGAGGCTTTGCTTCCTCATGTCAGGGCTTCCGGGAAGGAGATCAGCGAGCAGCCCAGAGGTGTCATCACCGCGCTCCTCATCCATGGAGACGAGCGGTCAGTGGCCTTAGATGATCTCGCGCTGCGGATGTACAGCGATGGGGCCACAGGACAGGAAGTGCTGGGAGATTTTTCAGGAGGGGTGAGGACGGCGTGCACATTTTTAGGGGACTGCTTAGGCACAGTGAACATTTCCAGATGTTTCCGATACCGTACTGTTTGAAAGTGAATATAATTTTCTATTTTATTGGCCTTAAAGTTTTCATCACTCGGCGGCGCTTAGTGGCTGATCAGGTCTAGACTGTAGTCCAGCAGTGGGTGGGATCCTGCAGCTGGACAGGAGTAGAGGTAGTCCAGCATTGGGTAGGTTTGTGGGCGGGGTCTTGTGGCTGAGCAGGACTAGAAGTAGTCCAGCAGTGGGCGTAGCTCAGTGGCTGAGTAGGAGTAGACTGTAGTCCAGCAGTGGGCGGAGCTTAGTGGCTGAGTAGGAGTAGACTGTAGTCCAGCAGTGGGCGGAGCTTAGTGGCTGAT
>NW_017308192.1:89543-89938 GCF_000935625.1 Nanorana parkeri | reverse complement strand
GATTTTTCATGATTTTATTATTTATTTTATATTTTTTATTAATATTTTATTATTTTTTTAAATTATTATTATTATTTTATATTATTATCATTTGATTCATTTGTTATTATTTTATTATCATTGAACTATTTCAGTCCCTTACTGATCATGTTTGTCCACATTTGTTGCCGTAGGAAGAAAAACCGGGAGAGCCACAATGAGGGTGAGTGTCGCCTGCTGCGGGTGGCTCGTGTTCTTCTGATCACGCGTGTCCTAACCTAGAATCTTTTTATAGGTCATGTATGTATGTATGTATGTATGTAGGACTCTCTGGTTAGAATGTTTCTCAGCACCACCACATAAGACAACAGGAAGTGGCTTTTGGAATGTAAATTCCATTGACCCTGTGAGCCTTT
>NW_017308192.1:76002-89532 GCF_000935625.1 Nanorana parkeri | reverse complement strand
CCCCCCCTCATGCACATGCTGATGAAATGATTAAAGGAAACCTTTCCCTATTCATGACATATCTTATGTTAGACCCAGTTGTGTCATCACGGGGGCTCCACGCTGATGAGAGGGCGCGGGAGGGTGCTGTACATAGCTGCCTCAGCACTCCTCTCAAGCCCTGATGTAAGCAGGGGGTTGGCTCCTGGGAGGAGTTATGCAAATATTAAAATGCCATCAATGGTTGGCTGTCAGTGTGGAGGAGCGGGTGTTCCTATACAGGTTGAATTTGCATACAGATTGCCCCAGGGAATGCCCCCGTACAATGCTGAGACTCCGTTAATAAAAGAACTGAATTCCAGTGAATGAAAAGGGGCGGGGCCAGTCAGGCAGGGGAGGAAAGAGCTAAATCAGGGCCGGGGAAACTGCACCTCCAGCTGTTCTGGTACTACAAATCCCATGAGGCATTGCAAGATTCTCTCAGCCACAGGCATGACTCCCAGAGTCAGATGCATGATGGGATTTGTAGTGTCATCACAGCTGAAAGGCTGGAGTTTGCCCTCCCTTGGGTTAGGTAATGCTGAACGTCCTCCAGCCAGGAAATGAGGCTGTTTCTCTCCAGGGGGCTTAAGGTTTCACAGTGTGAAATTTTGTGGGGTGGATGCAAGGCGGCAGCAGTAGACCCCGAGGGCTATAACAAAATAATTTTGAAGTGGTTCTCCAGCCCAAACGTTGCTTTTAGTATTACATAGAATGGAGAAGGATTCTCTTGTATATGTAATGCTATCTCGGTCCACATTGGGGGGGTTCTCTGTCTACATTGGGGGGTTCTCGGTCCACGTGGGGGGGGGGTTCTCGGTCCACCTTTTCAGTGTTTGTAGATCGTTCTCACCAAACCGGAACGTTGAGACTTAATGACACTTTGTTCTTCTCTTGTCAGTGGAGAGACATCGGAAGAAGAAGATCAACTCCGGAATCAATCGGGTTGGGGACCTGATCCCGTGTTCTCCAGCACTGAAGCAGGTACGTTCTCCGTCTGGGCCAACCTTCCCTGTCCGGGTGAATGCGTGCCCTCCACCAGGAATGAACCTTTGGTTTTTAATACATACCTTCACTTAAAGTGACAATACACTCCGGAAATCTTAAAAATGCATTCAAGAACCTTAATTATTAACAACAATGAGGGGAATTTATCAAAGCACTTGCCACAGTTTTAGCCTCTTAGATCATTTTTTTTTTTAATGCAAATCTGTCTTTCAACACGTGCCCCTGCTTTGACCAGAGCTTGCACTACTTTGCATGTTTTTTGCACCTGTTTTCATCTGCACTTGTTCTGCGGCTGTCTGAAACTGGAGCATGACGTAAGAAAGAAAACAATCGCAACTTAAGAAGTCCCCATGACCACTTCTTCAAGAAGCGACAGTTAAAGGAGAACTATGGGGTCAGCGCTTTTCCCCATAGTTCTCCTAAGGGTCATGGGAGGACACAAACTAGCGTCCTCCCGTCACCCAAAGCTCAGTATACCGCAAGCTATTGCTCGCGGTATACTGAGGCGCCGGAACGGATCCCGACAATACTGTCTGGATCCGCCCAGCTGAGTCAGAGGGATCGGACCGGGAGGGGGGAATCCCTGCAGGGAGCCGTGAGTGACAGTCACGGCTCTCTGCACTGATAGATCGAGAAGTGAGCGAGCAACGGTATGTGTTCGCTCACTTGCCGATCTACTGAGCCGACCTGTGACAGTCGCATTGTCCCACGTCACCGCTCAGATTATGAGGCTGAGTGAAAATCACCCGCCTCATAATTCTCCTTTTTTAAGCTTTTTGCCCGGAGTTACGGGTCTTCTTTCCTGGAGTCTGTTAAGACCCCGTTCACATTGAGCGATTTATCGCGCGGTAATTCCCGCGATATCGCGGCAATTTACCGCGCGATATCGCTCTCCAATGCTTCTCAATGGGGGCAAAGGGCCCTGCTGTCGCGGGTCGTGTGTCGCTACAGCAGGACCCTTTTTGGAGCGGATTTAGCCGCGATTCAAGCTTGCTCAATGTGAACGGGCTCTAAACCTCATTTATCAACAACATTACACTGGCTTCATAACTCTGGAGCAAATATATTCCGTGCAAGTTCAAACACTCGCAATTGCTATGATAAATACCCCCCATTGCATCTTATTTGTGTATCACTCGGCTGTAGATCCTCCAATCATCTCTGAATTGGTGCCGACAATGTCCATCCTTCTGGAGGGGGGGCTACTTGTGTTCCCCATGGTCCCTGTGTGTGTTGTAAAGTAGTCACCGCTCCAAGCTCGCTCCTGGGATGGACTACAATCTCATGTTTAGTTTACTAATATGTCGGATGATAGTGTGAGTAATGTAGTTCTTGAGTGCTGTACTTCTTTACTGCCAGGAAGGTGGGCAGTTAAATTTAAAGGAGAACTATGAGGGGGGAGGGGATTTTCACTCTATTCATAAAATCTTGTTGCTTTGTCCTAAATGGCTTAAGCATAGCATGAGCATACTCAATGAGGGTTTACAGTTACTTTCTGATCTTCCATTTTTTTTTAAACTTTTTTTTAACCTTCAGAGTAAGAACATGATCCTGGAGCAGGCCTACAAGTACATCACCGAGCTCAAGCGCCAGAACGATGAACTCTTACTCAATGCAGGGGACCAGGAACAAGGTGAGGCCTAGCAGGCAGGAGAGAGGCCTATTATTTGCAGGGTTGGAAGGTGCTGGCTTCAATGTCACGCCTGACCACGTGATTTACTTCCTCCTGTCGCTGTACTAAAAGTCCCCGTAGAAGTCAGTAAATACTTTCATGCTGCCCAAGCCTTCTTGGTAATTAAACCCAAGGGGGGTTTTTTTTTTTTTGGTTCCTTTTGGCCCATCTCACCCTAATCTATCTGGTTGCAGAGTGGATTGAAGCGTATAGTGTGACGTCTCTTCAAGAGCAAGGAGAATCCTGGGATTGTGTTGGGGATTGCGTGGTCCTGGGCAGCTTAACCAGAACCTGCCCTGGCTGCCTTTCCAACACTACATATAATTAGGGGCAGGTGTCTTTATACAGAGAGCGTGCCCACCACCGCCTGATTTACTAGGACATGTTGGAGGCTTCTGGGACGAGGCGGGTCTTAAAGGAGAACTATGAGGGGGGTGCTTTTCACTCACCTCATAGTTCTAGCCGACCTGTGACAATGAGACTGTCACAGGTCGGCTCAGTAGATCGGGAGGTGAGGGAACACATACCGGCCTTCGCTCACCTCTCGATCCTGTCACAGCTCTCTGCCGTGACAGTGGAGGAACTGGATTCCCCCCCTCCCCGCTCCGATCCGCCAGCGCTGACTGGGGGAACGGACAGGGGAGGGGGCGGGTACAATTGGCTCTGCCTCTAGATAGGCAGAGCCAGCTGTCACTCACGCAGCTGGGCGGATCCAGACATAATTGTCGGGATCCGCTTCAGCTGCAGCGTCTCAGTATACCGCGAGCAGCAGCTCGCAGTATACTGTGGCGTCTCGGTATACCGCGAGCTGTAGCTCGCGGTATACTGAGCTTAGGGTGACGGGAGGAAGCTAGTTTGTGTCCTCCCGTTACCCTAAGGAGAACTATGGGGAAAAGCCCCGACCCCATAGTACTCTTTTTTTAAAGCTAATCTCCAAGACAAAGTGCAAATCAGGTTTTGCTGCATGTACATGCAAGGAACATGCTGAGCAGAGCGCAGAGTTGGATGATTTATCAATGTATTGCCACTTCTTAGTTGTCCAGTAGGTAGGCAGCAGGCGTGGAGGTGACAACACTCTATTCTTTAACTCAATTAGAGAAAAGTGGTGTCACCTAGGTGTACTTACTAGCAAAGCCATATGAATCGCAAAAGTGTCTGGGCAGAATCACAAAGTTTTATATTGGCTGTTTGTACGTTTTATCATATCTTTTAGATTATATCTGATAATGTTCTTCTCATCCTCTCCGTGCTGTCGTCCTTTAACGGTTTGATTCGTCCTGTTTCACAGCCCGAGAAATCCGAAAACTCAGAAGGGAACTGGCCGACATTCAGAAGGAGAACGCACGCTACATAGAACTTTTGAAGAGCAATGACATCTGCCTGTATGACGACCCGACGCTACACTGGAAAGGAAACTCCAAGCGCGCAAAGGCCTCTCTGATTGCTCCAGCCGACCAGAAGCTCCCCCTCTGCCTGAGCAGTAATCAGCTGGCATCTTCTAACCAAGGCAGCACCGTGCACGGAATTACTTTCAACGTGGGACAGAGCCTGCAGAAACAGACCGCCAATGTGGTGCCGGTGCAAAGAACATGCAATCTGGTGACGCCCGTGTCCATTTCTGGTGTGTATCCGCTGGACAAAGCTTGGCAACAAAATGCAACCTCCGCGACGACGACTACCCAGCAGGTTTCCTTGTGTCTTCCTGTCACCACTACAACTCCTACCACGGCGGACCTTGCCTCATCAAAGGGAACTCAAACCGTCTTATTCCACACCAACTCTGTAGCTCATCTGTCTCTACCATCCACATCAGCAGGCTCCCAATTCTTTACTTCCAGCCAGTCAGCACAGCCATCTACCCTAACTGTATCCACTGTCGCTAATATTCCATCCCAGCCGTCGCTCTTGGCTTCTCAAGTTGGCATGCAGTCTCCGAGCTCGAGTCATGGAAAGATATCGGAAGCGGCTGGATGTGCTGAAGCGGTGAAAGACTTGGTGAAGGAGATTTTTCCCAGCGTCCATATTGAATCGAGCCCGGAGGTGGTCAGTTCGAGGGATATAAACCCCTCCGTTGAAGTTCCGACGGCGTCCGCTAGTTCTTCCTGTTTGGAGACCAGCTGGTTCCTTTCTAACAACTTGCCGGAGTTGAGAAGCGTCGGCAGCATATCCAGAATCCCATCGGATGGAAATACACAAACGACATGGACCACCTTGCAGCTTGCAGGGAACACCGTGCAGCCGTTAAGTCATTCTTCCTCCGGCGCGGTGCCAGCTCTTTTGGTTGAGCAGGCAGTGGCATCGAAAGATAAGATGAACCAGCAAATGCCAGCCTGCGTAAACATAAGTAGCATATTGGCATCAGAAAACAGGACTGGGGAGCCAGTAATGGTGCAGATGCCTCCTGGTCAACCTGTCACAGTTCAGCCCTTCAAAACGCCAACGCAGCCACAAAGCACAACCAATCTTCTTCCACTTAATCAACCGGTGCAAGTAATTCAGGTGGCCCAGCCGTTCAATGCTGCTTTAAATCCAGCTCCAGCCAATCAGAACATTATACTGCTTCAGCCTCCGGCACCTACTCCTTGTCCACCTGTTCCCAATCCAACGGTGGGCCAACAAATTGTTATAATCCAGGCAGCCCCTAACCAGAATCCAATACCCCTCGTCTCTGCACAGCCCTCGCCTACAGTGGTGATGCCTATGAATGCGCCCAATCCCGTAGTTTGTCCGGCAAACCCGGTGCAAAGTATTGTGGCTCCACAGACATTTGGGGCAAAGCATCTTGTACACATATTGCCCAGGCCTGCACCTGTGCAGCCTTCAGTTTCCACCCAAGTGTCGGCATCTACTGCCACCTCTAACCAACAGCCCCCCACATTTTCCCTCAACGGTCAGTTATTTGCGCTGCAGCCAGTAACCCCTTCGGCTGGCTCCTCAAGCCAAGCTCCAATGCAAATTATCCAGCCAACAACCAGTGAAGATCCTAACACAAATGTAGCCCTTAACACCTTCGGTGCATTGGCCACCCTGAGCCAGAGCATATCCCAGATGGGTGGACAGAACTGTGTACAGTTTACTCTGAACCCCTCTGTTACTCCTTCCTTAGCAGCCAATAACCAACCAGTGAACTGCGCTTCTGTGCCTAGGTCCAGTGTGATGACAGCAACTGCTGAAACATCAGTTGCACCAGCGTCTGTACTGACAAAGTCTTCGTCTGTTAAACCAGTTCATGGCCCTGCACCCAACACAAAGCCAAAGAAGAACATCAAGAAGCCTAATGTTAAAAAGGGAGGCCCCTTAAAGAAAGAATCCACCCCAACCGTTACACCAGATGGTTCATCAGAGGCTTCAAAATCTCAGGCCCACGGCGATGAACAGAACCAGATGGAAAAATTGTCTGTTTTAGTTACTGCTCCTATTACAACTCAAGAAAAAACCAGCGCAACAGATGGCGTGTCCCAAAATATTGACCAAACCCAAGACACAGCAGGTGCTGAAGCCTGTGCTTCTGCAGCACTGAACATGGGAATGGAAGGAGACATTCTTAGTGAATCTGTATCGCATGAGCATGCTCCAGCAGAGTTTTCAGCTGCTGGAGATTTTGTTGCCGAAGAGGTTTGTGTTCATCAGAATGAGAAGAGACCGCCCTCCGTAGCGCCAGCCTCACCTAAGGCCGAGGTTGCGGCAGCCACACTCCCCTTAAAAGAGCAACCCGTTCAAGATTCTCTGCAAGTTGACCCGTCTGTAGTGACCATTCACGAACATTCTCATTCGGCTTCCAAAGATTGCCTAATACAAGGTGATGCTGCAGACTTGACTCCCGTCGACTTGTTGGAAGTGCAAATTTTGTCCGATGACCCGAATATGAAATCTCTTGAAAAAGTAACCACAGATGTCCCCGACGGGTCTAATACACTATACAGTGAAGCCAAGTCAAATGATGCCTTGACGGTTGCATCCACAGATTCCATCATTTTGACCACCTCAGTTGTCCACATTGCCCAGACTCAGCCCAGTACATCAGAACACGAAGTCGTCGGTTCATGTGCGAATAGCCGACAGACCGACTCTCCAATGTCTAACGGCTCCGGGAGCGGTCGGAATTTCACCGTTGCCTCAATGTTGCCGGATACCAGTAGGGTAGACACCACTAACCCCATTTCCTCCGCGCCACCTTTTAACGGTTGTAGTTTTTCTGAGCAGAGTGAAATCGTTCCAACTGCTGCAAGAGCGATATTTGATCAGGAAAATCTTACAAAGGAGAAGACGAGAATGCAAGCGGAAGCTGAAGAAGCAGTTTCTAAAAACACAGAAGTGGTAATGCCGGGGGATTGTTGCCTCCCATTTAAGCCGCATTCAGCCAAAGAAGGAATCTGTGGGCTTCCATCCGTATCGCACTCCTTCAGTACTACGGAAACAAACGCCCCCTCAACCCATGATCGGTTGATGGACAAAACTCATTGTACGCTCGGGCTGAATACTGCCAATCTCTCGCTGCAAATGGCATCGTCTCAATCCCAAAGCGTGACCAGTTTGAGCATCAATAATTTAATACACCAACGCGGGATAATGCACTCTGCTGCAAACTCTGCAAGTGTTTCCCAAGCATCGGAACATTTGCATTTGTCTACTTCCACCAGTTCCTCAATGCCCTCCAGCAGTTACGAAGGACATTCTTCGGGGACGATGGTCTTATCTGAGTACCATCAAAATGAGTTGCATTCTGTGAAGGCCTCGGTCATGCAGGTTCCATCAAACACGGATTCTCATTTAAAGCAAAGCTTAGATGTTCGAAAAGAATCCACCAAACGTGCTGCGCATGGGGATGAGTTGCTGTCGGCAGCCAAGAGGCAAAAGCAGTGTCACGGCCCCATGAGGATTGAAAGGATCCAGCAACGTGACGGCGTTGCAGAGCAGAACGAGATGTTAGTCGGTCAGATGCCTTCTGACTCGTCGTCTTTGTCTGGAAGTATTCAGGGACATGGAGAGGGAATTTCTAGTCTGTTCTCAGCGAGTAATAACTTTGCCCCCCCAAATCTGAGGCAAAGCGACATGCGCTGCAATTCTCAGCCATCCATCTCAGAGCAGAGTCAGATGGGCAATCAGCACCTTCAACCTTTACAGCAACACCAACAGGCAGCCCTTCTTCATAACAGCAATCCTTACCTAAAGCAGCAGCAAAGTGGACACATGCGGGATCAGCACCACTTGTACCAACAGCAACAGCAGCAGCACCACCTTCAACTTGCAGATAGTTCAGTTCATGCTCAGTCCCACAATGTACAGCAGCAAAGAATGCTACAGCAAGATGTTCAGATGCAAAAGAAACGGAACTCAATTCAAGGTGCCCAGGTAGCAAGATTGTCTCTACAGCAGAAACAGCTGCCTGAGCAAAACAGACAAAACAGTGCTCAGGCTCACTCTCACCACCAGCAGATCCAGCAGCAGATGCCCGCTCATTTTGGGTCCTCGCAGGCAGAGAAATCCTGTGAAAACACTTCATCGGCCCGCGGCCTTCACGGTACCCATCAACAAAGCCATATGAGTCAGGACATGCTTCGTCAGCATCAACAGGATATCAACAACCGGGCTCAGGGGTCTGTGGTATCTACAGAGCATCTGCCGGGTCTTGGCCAAGTCCAGAGACTTATGACCTCAAGAAGTTTGGAGCAACAGTTGGTGTCCCAGCCCAGCGTTGTGTCCCGGAATACAAACATGAGCATGAGCACGTCGCATCGGCAAGAACGCAACCGAGTTTCAAGTTATTCGGCAGAGGCACTTATTGGTAAGAGCACTTCAAACTCTGAGCAGAGATTAGGGATTTCAGTCCAAGCCTCCAGGGTATCGGAACAGATGGAAATGAGAAAATACTTGGATGCTTCGAGAAATAAAGTTATGTCGACTCACAATATTCAGAGCCGGATGACCATGGAACATTCTGTAAATACAGATTCCCAGAGACTCGCCGACTGTCAAACCTTTAAGCCGGGCGGCATGAACCAGCAGCAGCAGCCACCAGCTTCTTTCGAAGTCCCGACCTCAAGAAACAATGACGGTGGCACCACGGCCAATATGAGAAGTCTTCATTCCCAAACCTACAGAAGTAATCAGAATCCCAATTCAGCAATGGAACGGCAAAAGCACCTGCCGTACCAGACTGTACAAGAGGTCCAGGTGGCCAATACACTTCCGATTCGAGATCATGACAATTCTTGCCACCAAAGCTTCATGCAGAGTCTTTTAGCCCCACATCTTGGAGAGCAAGTCGGTTCAAATCAAAGGGGAATTTCGGGGCCCCAGCGTCCGCAGTACAATTCCTCCTCCGGCCTTGAATTTGGTTGCCCGCCGACTCGTGATGCTCTCCATTTAAGGAGAGACGGGGAAGTCCACAACAGGGAGAGCTGCGACTTAGTCATGGGACAGGTCACGTCAAGAAATAATTCTTTGAATATTCCTTTCTCCAGCTCTTCCGGAGATATACAGGGAAGGAACACCAGCCCTCACAATACAATGCAGAAGTCCCATTCGATTAGGCAAATCGACAGTCAAGGTGCCAAGAACCAGCTTAACATCCAAGTGTCTATTAACATGCACGGGGTGGTTCACCCGCCCATTCCCCATCAGTCTGTTTCCCATGGGAATGTCGATCAGCGGCAAACGACGAGGCAGGTCAACCCACCAGTTCCGCAGCGCTCAAGGCATCCCTTACAGGAGGAATCGGATTCCAAAAGCCGACCACCTGAAAGGAACAGGACTGGGAGCCAAAGGCATAGCAATATGTTTGACCCGACCTTGCCTCACCTTCCGCTGGCTGGTCCCGGCAGCATGATCCTTGGGCGCCAGCAGCCTGTTACGGAAAAAAGACCCGGCATTGTTCGCTTCATGCCGGACGCCTCGCAAGTGCCCACTGACAATTCGGGCCCCGACCAGCACACTTTAACCCAAAACTTTGCCTTTCCCTTTATGCCAGAAGGCACAATGAACCCACCGATTAATGCAAACGCCTCTTTTATGCCCCCAGTCACGCAGGCCACTGCCACCCGAACTTCTGCTCTCATTCAAGTTGACCCACAGAACACCTTGCCATCGTTCTATCCCCCATATTCACCAGCTCACCCAAGCCTGTCCAATGACCTCACCCTGCCGTATTTCTCTAACCAGATGTTCCCCAATCCCGGCACGGAGAAGACTAACAGTTCAGGCCTGAACAACCGATTTGGCTCCATATTATCCCCACCGCGACCTGTAGGCTTCTCGCAAACCACCTTTCCCCTTCTCCCAGAAATGCCACCAATGCACATGGCCAACCCCTCGCACCTGTCCAACTTCAACTTGACCTCCCTCTTCCCTGAGATTGCCACCGCTCTGCCTCCCGACGGCTCTGCCATGTCTCCTCTACTGTCCATATCGCACCCCTCAGCTTCTGACTCTTCTAAGCAGACATCAAATCGCCCTGCACACAACATAAGCCATATACTGGGCCATGACTCGAGTTCAGCCGTTTAATGTCAAGAGGATCGAGTTACATATATAGATGAGAATGGAGCGTGTTTACTTGTACTTGCGTTTTATCTCTTTGTTTTGTTTTTGGGATTTCCTTTACAACTTATTTACCTTTTTTTTGTATTGTGTTCTGGATCCTGTCTGTAGATTTTTTTATTGTTATGTCCAAGTTTTCCTGTGTTTTCTCACTTGCGGTTAAAGTAGAACAGTGGCCAGGCTATAGACATTCAAATACTTGCATATTGTTAATAAGCAGTAAATTAGCTTCAAGGTGTTCCTAAAGGCTCCTGTGTGTCGGTCTAAACAGGTCCAAAATCCAGTTACCATCTAGTGCAGGGGTAGCCAAACTCCGGCCCTCCAGCTGTGGTGGAACTACAAATCCCATGAGGCATTGCAAGATTCTCACAGCCACAGACGTGACTCCCGGAGAGAGAACTGCATCATGGGAGTTGTAGTTTCACCACAGCTGGAGGGCCGCAGTTTGGTTACCCCTGATCTAGTGCATAAGCCTCATCAAGAAAAAAAAGAACTCCTTTACCTCCCCTGGAATTAGAAGTGGACACAACCCACTGTTATGGGAGCTTATTAAGTTGTGTCCTGAGTTCAGTTCTTCTTTACGGTGGGCCAGGTGTTTAGTGCTGAACAAAACAACCCAAAGCTAATGGCATATTAAGGAGTTTGCTTTTGAATATTGTTACCATGCGTCTCCTTGGCTTTAAGTTGGAGCTCAAACCAAGATATTTTTCTTTTTGGTGAAGGAAGGCGGTTTTCAACGATGCGCCCCTCTCCCAGGGTCTGTCATTGCTGCCTATGAATGCAGTGGGAAGATCTTGCTTCTCCATTTCATAGGCTGACCAAGAAAGTAGACCAAGTCCAGACCTTTTTTATTTGATCAGTGCCAGAAGGCATGTCTATACCTGGACAGGAATAGGGTTCACTGTCCAGGCCAAGCTGGCCGTGGAAGTAGCTACCAAATCTGCTGCCCCGGGGAGTCAGGCCAGCTCTGGGGTCCACCTCTCTTCTGGACCAAACTAGCTAAGGAAAAGCCAGGCCAAGTTGGCTGTGAAAGTAACGGGGGAGGATGGGACAGCCGAGGCTGGGCTGCAGAAGGTCTGCCCTAGGCTGGGCTCCACCGTCTAAGCCAGGGGTAGCAAACCTCCGGCCCTCCAGCTGTGGTGAAACTACAGATCCCATGAGGCATTGCAAGATTCTCACAGACAGGACTCCCGAAGTGAGATGCATCATGGGATTTGTAGTTTCACCACAGCTGGAGGGCCGGAGGTTTGCTACCCCTGGTCTAAGCCAAGCTGGGACTGTGACAGTAGCTTCCAAGTCCGGGCTCCGGTTAGACAGGACTGAGTCGGGCGTCTACCTTCTGGGCCAAGATGGCTGCAGAAGTAGTGGGGAGGGGGAGGACTGGACGTCCAGCTCTGGGCTCCAGGAGGCATGCCTAGCCTCAGCTGGGCCTGGAGTCCCACCACCTGGGTCAAGGTGGGTGCGGAAGTAGCTTCCAAGTCCGGGCTCTGGGGGGACAGTGGTAAGGTGCTTGGAGTCCACAGTTTAGGCAGGCTTTGTCCAGGCCAAGCTGGCTGCAGGGGAGGATGGGACGACTGCGGCAGAGTACAGGCTGTGGAGGGCCTGGTTAGTCTTAGCCAAGCCTTGGGTCCACCATCCAGGCAGGCTTTCTTCCAGGTCAAGCTGGCCAAGGAACTAGCACACCCAAGTCCAAGCTCTGGAGGGGACGGGGGAGTCGGGGCTAAGCCTGGGCTAAAACTTCCAGGCTGGAGCTCGGCCGGGATTCAGTACTGGAGGATCCCATTGCTGCAAGGCAGAAGTGCTAACCACTAAAAAGGATTGTCACCAGCACACCAAAAGTTTTGAAGCAAAAAGTCCTTTATTGACAAATCGCCATCCAATACAAGCGCTTTCGGGGTCTCAGCAGTACCCCTTCATCAGGCTCAGAATCTGAGCCTGATGAAGGGGTACTGCTGAGACCCAGAATCTGAGCCTGATGAAAGGGTACTGCTGAGACCCAGAATCTGAGCCTGATGAAGGGGTACTGCTAAGACCCAGAATCTGAGCCTGATGAAGGGGTACTGCTGAGACCCCGAAAGCGCTTGTATTGGATGGCGATTTGTCAATAAAGGACTTTTTGCTTCAAAACTTTTGGTGTGCTGGTGACAAACCTTTCTAGATCTGCAATGTTCACGGGGCCGTCCGTGGTCACTACAAGCACCCACCTGCTTGGCAGGTTTACTACTATTCCGGTAAGCAGTGCAGCTGGTTCTTGACTACACGTGCTAACCACTAAGCCACTGTGCTGAAACATCTTGTAAAAACAGAACCTCACTCAAAATTCAGAAAGCATCACCCAAGAGGTTACGGTGAAGAGGGACAAAACCAAAAAGCCCCCTATGGAGACATTGTTATAACAGAAGGTATTCACGTGTCTCATTCCATCACATGTCCCAAAAACAAGAGGGTTATTCTTTATTTCAGGATAGAGGGTGGGGCCATGCAAATCTGTGCATCCAAAATCAACAGGGTATAGCAGTTACAGCCAGATAATAGATTTAGTTGTTTTTTTTTACAAACTGCGTACAGTAACAGTACATCAAGTCCATAGGAAATCTTTTAATCCACCTCATTGCTCCTGTTTATCACTGCTTGGCTGCGCTGCAACGTTGATAAATCCCTCCATGTGGGCGGGAGGCTGCATGTTGTCTGGAATGGTTTTAAAGGAGAACTATGGGGTTAGGGCTTTTCCCTATAGTTCTCCTTAGGGTAACGGGAGGACACAAACTAGCGTCCTCCCGCCACCCTAGGCTCAGTATACCGCGAGCTGTAGCTCGCGGTATACTTGGCAGAGAATACAAAAGAAATGTATGAAACATGGTATCCCCTGCATTCCACCCACTGTGCTTCTCCCTATCTGCCACTAGAGGGCGATGTGCCAATATCAAGTATATGGTCGGTGGTAGGGTGACTAGGGATGCCAAAATTCATAAAACTTCCCTCCTTCCTCTCCCACTATTATTGGTTTGAATATTCTTAGTGCACCTCCTTATGGCACGGTACCACCAGTATATATTCTGGCTTTGGCTGAATCCCGATCTCTTTTCTTTTGTTGAGCGATTTTGCTCTTCACAATCACTTGTTGGCGATCTAGATCGCAGCAGAACGACCTATAATTAATTTTTTTACATGTTAGCGTTTGTCCAGCGGCGTGTATATAATGTATATATGTGCAGATGACGAGGGAGGCTTTCATACAGAATCCTATGTATATACTTTGTATAGTTCTTTATACTTTTTTGGGGGGAAATCAA
>NW_017308192.1:72241-75925 GCF_000935625.1 Nanorana parkeri | reverse complement strand
ACCCGCGTGACGGAGGGATTCTGATTCTCGCTTGATTTTATAATCGGTGCTTCTCATGCTAAGATTTGATTTCAGATGAATTTTTTTTTAAATTTAATGTGACTCTGGTTGTAATAATTCTTTGTAAAGAGCGGGAAATATTTTATTAGTAAAAATAAAAGTTTTCACCTCCTTTTTTTTGTGCTTTTTTTTTTGGTTTCTCTTTTCTTCCTCTTCTTCTTCTTCCTTCTGTTGTTTTAATGGTAATTGAATGTGTGTTACGTTGAAAATTGTCCCCGAGCAGAAGTAGCAGCCGAAACCCCGCATCAGCCTCTAACTCTGTGACAGCCCTGTATCTGCCAGCAGCCTGATGGGTAGCCAGTCAGCACATTTTCTGGTCATGTGATCTCTGGTCATGTGATCACTGATGTAATTTATTATATTGTACCACATGTTACCATGCAAAATACTACATATTAAAGTGTGTAAAGCAACGCACTGCTGGCCATTAAATGTGTGGGCTATGAGGACCTAGGAGGGGGCTTCCCAGGGTGGCAGCTGGAGGCAGAGTGCAGCAGATGTTTAATGTTGGGTTACTAGGCAGTGCTGGTGGAATGTGTGTTCCTTACCACAGACAGTATTTGCTTGGCCCAAAATGTAACTTTAAAGCCAAGATTGAGTTTAAAATAACATTTAAAAAGAAAAAATCCATTCTCACCCGTTCTCTATTGCTGCCGGAGTAGGAAAGCCTGTCCCCTGCCAGCATGCTGCACACCCCTTGCTCTTTCTGTGTAGAAGCAGCGGTCTCTCTGCAGAGGTCTCTCACACACCTTGCCGAATCAGAGCTAGAACTTTCCAATCAGCAAAGCTCATGCTTCCTGCTGATTGGAGAGCTCAGTAAGGGGGTGTGCCAGACCTCTGCAGATGGACCACTTCTTCCACCCAGAGAGCAAAGGTACTTCTTTGCAGCATGCTGGCAGGGGACCGGCTTTTCTACTCAGGTTGTGGCTGTAAGACTTCGAACATCTTTTGTTTTGATGCCCCCGCAATGTACTCAGCTGGTTTAAAATGAAAGTTTTTAAAGTGGATTTTAACCAGTCAGTGCAAGCACAAAGCAGTTTGCACTGTCCCCTTATTTCCCCTTACAGCACCGGAGTTCCGAGACCTGCCATGCATTCATCAATACAATATTTGAGGTTCTATATTCTGCTGGCAGGCTTGTATTGCAAGCGGGGGGGTTGCACCTTCTGATCGGGAGGATGTGCTAGACCAGCGGTTCTCAACCCGTGTGACCTCAGGACCCAACATTTGTCCCCGGTCATTAAGTTACGACCCAAGTCGTACTGCAATGGAACGCACGGCATTAGGGTACCGCATGTTACGGTGCGGGGCGTACGAGCTGTGGGTGGGAGGTGCGTTTGGGGTGCCATTCAAATGAAAGGCAACGCAACTCCCACACCAGAGTGTGCGGCAGGTGCGATTGCGTGGTACAGTTTAACGCACTGCACTAGTGTGAACGGGCCCTCAAAAAACACCGACATCCATACACAGACACAACCTCACACTCGCAGACATTCTCACATAAAAAAATACAAATGTTTTTGTAGTACCGTATATACTCGAGTATAAGCCGAGATTTTCAGCCCATTTTTTTGGCTGAAAAGTGCCCCCCTCGGCTTATACTCGAGTATATACGGTATGTAAGTTTTTTTTTTTTTTTAAAAATCCCCCCCCCAGTCTCCCCCCCTTACGCGAACTGGAGTGGATTCTCAGCCTGGGGTCCGGTGGGGGCTGCTGTGCTGTGATGGAGCTCCATCCATACGTGCATTGCTTACAGCTCCCCTGCGTGACTGGAATGACGTCACATTCTGTATGGAGCTGTCACTTGTCCTGTAGAGGAGTCTGGACCTGAGTAACATCACATTCTGGCTCTACTGGGCACACAAGGGAGCTGTACCAGCAATGCACGTATGGATGGAGCTCCATCACAGCACAGCAGCCCCCACCGGACCCCAGGCTGAGAATCCACTCCAGTTCGCGTAAGGGGGGGAGACTGGGGGGGGGATTTTTAAAAAAAAAAAAAAACAACTTACATACCGTATATACTCGAGTATAAGCCGAGGGGGGCACTTTTCAGCCAAAAAAATGGGCTGAAAATCTCGGCTTATACTCGAGTATATACGGTATGTAAGTTTTTTTTTTTTTTTAAAAATCCCCCCCCCAGTCTCCCCCCCTTACGCGAACTGGAGTGGATTCTCAGCCTGGGGTCCGGTGGGGGCTGCTGTGCTGTGATGGAGCTCCATCCATACGTGCATTGCTTACAGCTCCCCTGCGTGACTGGAATGACGTCACATTCTGTATGGAGCTGTCACTTGTCCTGTAGAGGAGTCTGGACCTGAGTAACATCACATTCTGGCTCTACTGGGCACACAAGGGAGCTGTACCAGCAATGCACGTATGGATGGAGCTCCATCACAGCACAGCAGCCCCCACCGGACCCCAGGCTGAGAATCCACTCCAGTTCGCGTAAGGGGGGGAGACTGGGGGGGGGATTTTTAAAAAAAAAAAAAAACAACTTACATACCGTATATACTCGAGTATAAGCCGAGGGGGGCACTTTTCAGCCAAAAAAATGGGCTGAAAATCTCGGCTTATACTCGAGTATATACGGTATGTAAGTTTTTTTTTTTTTTTAAAAATCCCCCCCCCAGTCTCCCCCCCTTACGCGAACTGGAGTGGATTCTCAGCCTGGGGTCCGGTGGGGGCTGCTGTGCTGTGATGGAGCTCCATCCATACGTGCATTGCTGGTACAGCTCCCTTGTGTGCCCAGTAGAGCCAGAATGTGATGTTACTCAGGTCCAGACTCCTCTACAGGACAAGTGACAGCTCCATACAGAATGTGACGTCATTCCAGTCACGCAGGGGAGCTGTAAGCAATGCACGTATGGATGGAGCTCCTTTGCAGCCATACCCCCAGCCCGCCTCAAGCTGACACTCGGCGCCGGGCGGCATCTTTTGAATGGCTGCTTAGCACCAGAACTGACAGCGCTGCGCTAGGGGGAGTCTGAGGAGCTTCTCACCTAGAAAGTGGAAGGCATGCGGCGACCCACTGAACATGGGGGGGACCCACTTTTAGGTCATGACCCACCAGACGAGAACCAAGGATCTAGAGCAATGACACACTGACACTCGGCGTTCCGGAGCAATGACACACTGACACTCGGCATTCCGGAGCAATGACACACTGACACTTGGGGTCCCTTGATGGACCATTTCCTGAAATGTTTTTTTCTACACAAGCCAATAATGATTACGAGCAGCGGATATTTTTCGGTCTTTATGTAACATTATTGATAATAATTAAAATGCGTTCATCAGAATTTATAAAAGTTCTGTCCCATTGACACTGTCGGGTACAACAAGTACAGACACAACCGGCGGCTCTCGGAGCTTCCTGACATGTTAGCATCTCGGAACGCATGGCTCCATAAAAACCCAACTTCACAGCCGGCGCCAGCCAGACCGCCCTGTTCCACAATGTCAGGAGCTCCACAAGCATAGGGATTGAGATTCCAACTCAGAAGGGAGCTCTGTGTCAGCTCGGGGGTCCCGGAGCAGTCTGAGAAGTGTAGAAAGGATGAGAGCACCAGCAGGTTATTACTGCACATGAGAGAGAAGAGAAAAAGCTAATACATTTTTGGGGGT
>NW_017308192.1:66339-72209 GCF_000935625.1 Nanorana parkeri | reverse complement strand
TCTTGCTGCATAAACACATTGAGGGGAATTGATCAAACCTGGAACAGACATAATCTGGAGCTGTTGCTTAGGGCAAAGAATCAGCTTCTCTCTTCTGTTTGTGCAGTTAGGATTTGAAAATGAAAGAGAGAAGCTGATTGGTTGCCACGGGCAACTGCTCCAGATTTTGCCTGCTCCAGTTTTGATAAATTCCCCTCATTTGGTTCTGTCTGACGGGTGACACCAAGATCCCTATGCTTTTTGTCCACTTTTATCCTCAATCACCACCAAGCCCTCTCATAGGGGGAGTTCTGAACCCCCCCCCCGAAAAGCGTATCATACTACTTCTGCAGCACCCTCATCCTTTCTACATTTCCAACAACGTCATGAGCCTGAGCTGGCACGGCCGCTACTACAATTCTGCAACCAAGGAGGTAAAAAAAACAAAACATGAGAAAGGTTTTCAGGATTCCGGCTTCTTGGCAAGATCCGACGCGTTTTGAGGACGCGTTGGGGGAAAAAAATGTACAAATCACATCCAAATAAATTACTTAGACAACGACAAATCTGGCCAAAGTTGGCGGCGGCAGCAGCAGTGTGGCACTGAAGAGTTAATGCGAGACCGACCCACGTGCACTGGAGATCACAGATCTTATAAAGACAAATTCACGTTACAATAAAATAGATTAAAAAAGTATTTTTTTGGCCCAAAGGGCAAATAGTTCTTCCCAGAGTTCCTGGTGCTGAAATATTTGCTGCTGTAAGGAGCGGTAGTCCCGGCAGCTGTGAGAGACCGCCGATAGACTGGCCGTCATTGGCAGGGGGAAGGTGTTTAGGAGCAGGGGAAGGAATGTGATCCCTATCACCCGATGCCAAATGTGATCCGGTCTCCGGGGGGGTTCCGGGCTGAAAATGTTCCCCTGGATTCAAGTTCAGAGTTTCCGATCGAGTCAGTTGTGCGCGAGCGATAACCATAGTGAACGCTGAAGACCGTAGTGGCCCTGTAGATGACACGGGAGCAGTGCGGCTACTTCCAGGCAGCATTTGATTGGTTTGTTCTTAGAGGACAAGTCCGCCTCTCCGGCTCCTCCGCTTTCCTCTAGAGAGGCGATAATCCCTCTCCGGGGCCTCGGACGCAGGCTTTGGGTGCGTGCCGATGGCAAAACGAAGGAAGAGAGGAAACGATGCCGCCTCTCCCTAAAAGACCGGAATCTTGTCTCTCCGAACCTCATCCAGATCGTCGTCCAGGGTGAGCAGGACCTGGAGATGGAAGCACACGGCACAACCTTTTAAAACTGTCATGGCCATGGAAGCCCGGGCTTCAGATTTAGTAGCGTTGGCGGGATCCAAGTAACCTGAAGATAAACTCAATGACAATCCTGGTCTGTTATAGTCAGTAATTCTAATACTGACACCTAGGCATATACCATATATAGCCGGTGTGATCGGGGCCGCTGCAAGGATTTTTGCCTACACATTGTTATAATTTTTTTTCTAATTATTTGTTGATTTATTTATTTTTAATATTACTATCGTTTTACTTTTTATCATTTTAATTATTATTTTTTTAATTTATTTTTTAATAAATGTTTATTTTATAATTTATTAATCTTTATTTTTTTTTTCACTTAAACTTTATTGCTATCACACACGAGCTAGCTAACAAACCCCTGTGTGATAGCATTTGGAGGTGACAGGTTCTCTTCATTGACCCTGTCCCCTCCAATACAGGAGTTCTAGCTCAGCGCTGTGCTAGAACTCCTGTGACAGCTTGTTCTGCCTGATGAAGGGGATCCTGTATGACCCCGAAACGTTGCAATAAGTGTATTGTTGCATGAAACGTCAATTAAAAGACGTTATTCTACCTTGGAGTGCCGGTGTCCATAAGTTCCTATATACTATTCAGACGGTGGCCATCCGGCGACTACTGATGCACCCAAACTATTACTACGGATTAGCGGTAAGGAGTGCAATGGGTACATGGACTGTAGCTGAGAGGAAGGGCTGCGAGTGCAGCTCTCTCCTCTCACTGTCTACTCGACACGGCGTGCAAGGTAGCCGGCGGGGTGGAGAGGAACATACCTGCCGCTCCTCTGCTCAGATCACACCTGTCAGCGCTCCCTCTCTCTCTCTCTCCTCCTGGCCGCTCTGGAGCTGCAGCGGCCGGCAGGAGAGAGAGGGAGCGCTGACAGGTGTGATCAGAGCCGCCGCCGCGGCCAGTCGCATTTTTCCGCCCTCCCCCGCTGGCGCCGTCAAGCAGTTGCTTGACCTGCCTATATGGTAGCGCCGGGCCTGGGTGCGATGAGGCAACTAAGCCATGGAAAGCAACCAGAAGGTACGCAAAGGGCTTCCTGATCATGTGATCACTGTGATTGGCTCATTGATCTCGTGATCGGGATATTGAACAGGAAGAAAGGAAGGGAAGGAGCGCAATAGACTGGTCTATTTAGCTCCACAAAGTCTGCGCCAGTTAGTGTTGCGCTCCTTCCCTTCCTTGCTTTCCATTCAATATTACACAGTTAGACACCCCGGTCTAATAACACAAGGAGCCGCACAACGGCCACAACAATCCCCCCCCCCTCCCCCCAGGAGTGCGCTAACCAATCAGTCTTCATTTCCCAACTTCCCATCTGAGCCCATCCTACCTTCTACCAACCGTCGCTCTGTGATGGGGAGTGGCCAGTGACAGTCACAGTGCCGGGAATGCGTGCGTTTGTGTGCATTCCCGACACAAAGCAGCAACGTGCATATGTGGCAGCATGCACTAGGCCTCCTTGCTGCCACATATATGCCTAGGGCCACTGGGAAGGGGTTCAGTAATCCCTTTGCTACAGGTTTCATATATAATGAGGGCAGCTGTGAGTGACGAGGAGGTTATCGGAAAAACATGCAAATTAACCCCCTTCTGTCGCTACATCACAGTTCTCCTTACATATATAAGTAACACAAATTCCATGCTCTGTGCTTAACTAAATTAAAATTTTATGTATTAAAAGGACATATAAGATTTTTTTTATTTGTGGCATTACTTTAATTTAAAAAATTGCTGTTTTTTTTTTGTGCTAATAAATGCACACAACTGATTATTTTACTGCTGTAATTGTAGCTGACAATTACAGTTTAAAACACAGAAATACTGCCATCTCCAGGCTACTGTGGTATCTGCAGGTTGAAGTTTTAATTTTGTGAATTAAAATTTCTGAAAACGTGCTTCCTCCCCTCCCGCTCCGGTGCCCTATGATGGCAGAGCTGATTGGTGGCCACAACCCCCTTATAAACAAGTGCCCTCGCGCAGACTAATGCTGAACTAGAAAGGAGGCGTGTCTCACCGGGTCTGTCAGATTACAGATTGCACAAGGCAGCATGGTCAGGCAACTATTAGACTGCACAGCCGTGTTTAAATCACACAGCACGACTGCTATAGGAAAGCATAGGTAACATTCCCTAAGCCAGGGATGTCCAAACTCCGGCCCTCCAGCTGTGGGTGAAACTACAAATCCCATGATGCATCTCTCTCCGGGAGTCATGTCTGTGGCTGTGAGAATCTTGCAATGCCTCATGGGATTCGTAGTTCCACCACAGCTGGGGGGCTGGGGTTTGGACATCGCTGCCCTAAACCCTCCAGGATTTCCTCCTCCATGCTGTGCCTCATGGAGCCTCTGTCCAGACACGTGGTGCCACCTGAAGGCTGACCTATCAACTGCAACACCAGCTTCTGCATGTACGATGTGTGCAGCGAGTCCACCAGTAGTCAGGCAGCAGATGGTTCTTACTCGGACTGGTGTACCCAGCCCGCAGTGTGGGTAAGAGCTCCGCCCATTCTTGGCGCACATGGTGGAGCTCACTTACCAGGAATGAGAAGAACATGGCAGTGGCTGACAGGAAGTGCCAGATATCGTGGTCATCGTAGAAATGCATGAGAGTACACTCCCGATTCTTCTCCCGAGACTGCGCCGGGGTCTCCTGCAAAAACACACAATGCGGCGGATGAATACGGAGCGGTAAAGTGCCGTTTTGTCGATCTGCTGCTTCCATCTTCTCAATTCCACAATCAAGGGCAGAATTCAGACAGACTTGTCCCCTCTGCCCTGTGTGGCGGGCGACCGGGTCTCCTCAACGCCCACTTTTACCTTCCTTTCAGGCACAGCTGGTGTTGGCGCTGCCTCGATCACTAAACATGTGTTACGTCTGCCTTCCATCATCTGCTGCTCAGCATCACCCGCCCACTGTACACTGGAACCATTGTTACCGTGTTTCCCCAAAAATAAGACACTGTCTTATATTTTTTTGGGCTCAAAAAAACACACTAGGTCTTATTTTTGGGGTAGGTCTTTTTTTTTTAAATGTACAACAATCCACACTTATTCATGTAAAAAAATATGGTGGTCAGGGCAATCAGGGGTGCCGTACCTATTGATTCCTCACAGGCGGAGTGCCTTTGGTATCACTCCGCCTGTGACAGGAGCCGGCGCTATAGAGGAGGCGTCGGCTTATGCGGCTCTGCTCCCTCCACTGCCGCCTCGCTTCCTCTAGCGCTGGCTTTGTTGGTACCGCTGATTCTCTCCCGCCTTTCTTCAAGTTCCCCCTTATGACACCACCGGCCCCGGGAATGGTCACAACTAGGTCTAACATGGCAGTGGCTGACAGGAAGTGCCAGATATCGTGGTCATCGTAGAAATGCATGAGAGTACACTCCCGATTCTTCTCCCGAGACTGCGCCGGGGTCTCCTGCAAAAACACACAATGCGGCGGATGAATACGGAGCGGTAAAGTGCCGTTTTGTCGATCTGCTGCTTCCATCTTCTCAATTCCACAATCAAGGGCAGAATTCAGACAGACTTGTCCCCTCTGCCCTGTGTGGCGGGCGACCGGGTCTCCTCAACGCCCACTTTTACCTTCCTTTCAGGCACAGCTGGTGTTGGCGCTGCCTCGATCACTAAACATGTGTTACGTCTGCCTTCCATCATCTGCTGCTCAGCATCACCCGCCCACTGTACACTGGAACCATTGTTACCGTGTTTCCCCAAAAATAAGACACTGTCTTATATTTTTTTGGGCTCAAAAAAACACACTAGGTCTTATTTTTGGGGTAGGTCTTTTTTTTTTAAATGTACAACAATCCACACTTATTCATGTAAAAAAATATGGTGGTCAGGGCAATCAGGGGTGCCGTACCTATTGATTCCTCACAGGCGGAGTGCCTTTGGTATCACTCCGCCTGTGACAGGAGCCGGCGCTATAGAGGAGGCGTCGGCTTATGCGGCTCTGCTCCCTCCACTGCCGCCTCGCTTCCTCTAGCGCTGGCTTTGTTGGTACCGCTGATTCTCTCCCGCCTTTCTTCAAGTTCCCCCTTATGACACCACCGGCCCCGGGAATGGTCACAACTAGGTCTTATTTTCGGGGTAGGTCTTATTTTCGGAGAAACAGGGTACCACCCCAATCCTACCGACTGTAATTGATAATGTCCCAATGCGCCATGGGACATGTAGTTTACTGAGGCTTTGCAAAGATCCCAAGGATGAGGCGATGATGCCGAGAGGTCATACTGAATTTGGGGGAAGTTACCTCCCAACTGCTCAGGGTCTGGAAGAAGAAGTACAAAGCTGCAGCCCAGACTCCGGCGGTGGCAACGATGCAGAAGAGCGGTAACGGGCGGATCCTCTCTGCGCTGCGTAACTGTAAGAGGAAAAAAAAGGAAGTGGGTGCGATGTATTACTCGGTATGGACAGCATTACACCTCTGACAGTCTCCTGTGACTCGTTGACACTAGAGGCCCCCGGGCATGAAAGGGCCATTCAGTGTATTCTATGGCTGTGCTTACAGTAATATGCAATAGTCTGTGATTGGCGGACACCGCTGCCCCTCCCTCTCCAAGTCTGAGCGCTGCCTTC
>NW_017308192.1:40813-66184 GCF_000935625.1 Nanorana parkeri | reverse complement strand
GTTTCTTCTTTGGGGGGGCCTTCATGGATTCTTGCATCGGGGCCCTGAGGTCACTAGTTACGCCACTGGCTGCCTTGCTGTCATACACCGGCTTTTGTGCACGGCGACACTCAAACATAAAGCTTTGTAGGGGGCGCAGTGTTCTTACTAAATCCCTCTTTATATTGTTATTAATTCTGTAGCCCACGTTGAGCTTTACCTGGCTTAACTGTACTTTAAAAGGCGAGTTTCTCCAATGCATAGCGTGTCATTTTTCTGCCTCGTGTCAGCTTGCTCCAGCAGGGTGTGCTAGAGAGTTATCAATCTGTGTTATGGGTATTTGATAGCCTGGCCAATCATGGGCCCTGAGGAACCAGCTGAGGCATGTTGGAAGACCTATTAAATATCTGAGCCACCTTGTGATCTGTCTTTTCCTCTCGGACTTTTGCACTGTGGGAATGTCAGCTTAGAGGTCAGTCACTCCTAGGCCCCGGGCCTAGGCACATGGAAAGATACAGGATCTCCCCTCCTGGGACGGACCCCCTGAATTTGTTGGCTGCTGGAAGAAGAAAACACAGGGCCTAGGGGAAGCAACCTGTAACGGCTCCCCACATATGGATGTGTGGTGAGTGGTTGAGTGGGAAATCATACATAAGGACCTTCCAAAATTAGGATTGAGACCCCACTTGAATCTTGGTCACCAAGGAGCCTGACACTGAAGATGTCCAGCCAGCACGGTCTGTGATTTGAAGAAAACAGCTCGAGATCCAGAAGAGTGATATTAATTCTGAACAACCAAAGAACCAGGTCTGAGGTGAAGGTTTCCGGGACTTAAAGGAGAACTATGGGGTTAAGGATTTTCCCCATAGCTCTCATTAGGGTAACGGGAGGACACAAACTAGCGTCCTCCCGTCACCCTAGGCTCAGTATATAGGGAGCTACAGCTCGCGGTATACCGAGACACCGCAGCTGAAGCGGATCCCGACAATTGTGCCGGGATCCACCCAGCTGCGTGAGTGACAGCTGGCTCTGCCTATCTAGAGGCAGAGCCAGCTGTACCCGCCCCCTCCCCGTCCGTTCCGCCAGTCAGCGCTGGCGGATCGGAGCGGGGAGGGGGGAATCCAGCCCCTCCCCTGTCACGGCAGAGAACTGTGACAGGATCGAGAGGTGAGCGAACGCCGGTATGTGTTCGCTCACCTCCCGATCTACTGAGCCGACCTGTGACAGTCTCATTGTCACAGGTCGGCTAGAACTATGAGGTGAGTGAAAAGCACCCCACCTCATAGTTCTCATTTAAGTAAAAGGACCAATTTCCCATGTAGATGTTTGGTAGCTGAAGATCATAACTCATGTGTGACTACTGATCCCTACAAATAGTGCTGCAACCTTTCCCGGAGAGAACAAAGAGGGCCCGGGACAGGCGAGAGGCTGCTGGGCTGTGTGTTACCTTCATGATGATGTAAAAGGCCAGATAGAGCAGCAGGTTACAGATGAAAATGCCCAGAATATAAGAGGCGAAATCCCGAGGGCGATAAACCAGTCCAAAGATGGCGCTGAAAGGGAAGAAGGGAAAAGGTCAAGGGTCGTGATGAGGGAAAATACTGCAACACAAAGACTGCTAGACTGTTCACAGTGCTGAGAAAACCCAATTTCACGGCTTAAAGTGACCATTTCTGGTATTTATATCTTTCAGTGACATTCATGTAGAACTATTTAGGGGTCCATGAACAAGTACTTAACTGCTCGGTTCATGAGGATATTATTTCAGACCACCACTCTCTATTTCTCATAAAGATACTGAATAAAGAGGCTGAAATAAAGAAATTGTACAAGAGTGCGGTCTGTAGCATTAGATGAAATCAAAGAACCTTCATTATATCCAGATACATTCATAAAATAAATAAATATGGACCTCATCGATCAAAGGGAGGAGCCAGTGTTCATATCCCATCACCTATATTAAAGGAGAACTATGAGGGGAGTGAAAATCACTCCTCCTCATAGTTCTAGCCGACCTGTGACAATGAAACGGTCACACGTTGGCTCAATAGATCGGGAAGTGAGGGAACACATACCGTCGCTCACTTCTCGATCCTGTCCCTGCAGAGATCTCTGACTGTCACTCACAGCTCCCTGCAGGGATTCCCCCTCCCCTCTCCGATCCTCCAGCGCTGACTGGAGGAACGGACGGGGGAGGGGGCAGGTACAGCTGGCTCTGCCTCTAGATAGGCAGAGCCAGCTGTCACTCACGCAGCTGGGCGGATCCAGACAGTATTGTCGGGATCGGTCCCGGCTGCGGCGTCTCAGTATACCGCGAGCTGTAGCTCCCTATATACTGAACTTAGGGTGACGGGAGGACGCTAGTTTGTGTCCTCCCGTGACCTAGAGGAGAGCTATGGGGAATAGCCCTAACCCCATAGTTCTCCTTTAAACAAACAATAAAAAGAGCTTTCATATATGAATGGGTCCGCATATGGGTGATGGGATTTGAACAATGGGTCCTCTCTTTGGTCGATGGATCCATATTCATATATTTTATGAATTTATACGGATATAATAAAGGTTGTTTCATTTGATCTTCTCTAGGGATGCACCGATACTGATACTAGTATCGGTCTGATAACGAGTATTTGGGCGAGAACTTGAACTTTAGGTGTCAGGAATCCCGGCGGTGAGTCATTACACGCTGCCCGGCTTCCTGATTGGCCGGGAAGGCGGCTCCATGCTCCGTCGTCACCCTTGGTCGGGAAGCTGGCCAATCAGGAAGCCAGGCGGCATATCATTACCCGCCCCTGGCTTCCTGATTGGCCAGAAAGCCGGCTCCATGCTTCCGTGTCACCTGGTGATGAGGGAGTATGGAGCCGGCTTCCTTGCCAATCAAGCATATGGGCGGGGTGTAATGACTCGCTGCCCGGCTTCCTGATTGGTTGGGAAGCTGACCAATTAGGAAGTCAGGAGGCGTGCCATCCCTCATCGGTGCATCCCTAATCTTCTCTACAGACCGCGATCCAGTGAAAATTCTTTATAATAGTCTCCTTATTCATTTGACACTTATATAGCTCTGACATATCTGTGACATATATGTTCATCCAGGTCACAGCATATCTAGTAGTAGCAGTCATAGTCAACTGGACTCGTTCTGTAATGTTGAGGACTATTTACAGCTTATTTAAGCCGCTTCTTCAGTTCTGCTCTCAGGGACAATACCTCAGCATTTATGTTCATGTGGATAACAATAGTCCAATCACCATGGAATGTGGTGATTGGATTAATGCGACATCTTCCATAGGGACAAGACACACAGGGGTTGATTTACTAACCTTATAAACACACCACAAACAAGTATACACCTCTGTAGTGTGTTCCCTCCCAGCATGATCTATGGGTGGAATCTAGACACCTTTGTAGTGTGTACACACCCAGCAGGTGTGTTGTGCAAAGCCCTGCCCTGAATTGCAAGGTGATGTTGTGTAAATTAGCTCTACATTGTGTTGCTTGCGTTGATGAATGCAGGAATGTAAATGCACGAGCTAACCATTTTTGTCTAAACTGTGAAGCAGCATTATATATGCATCATGTGAATGATTTTTCCATATATGGCATTAGTGGAAATATGCTTTTAGAGACTTTTTGGTTGATAAATACGCTTTGCTGTGTAAAAATCACACGCACCTGGTGCGTGTGTGTGTGTTTAGGTTAGTAAATCACCCCCACAGTGTCACCTCATATACAGCTTACTGTTATCTCATCTCTTGTTTCCATTTCTGTCCCTTGTAGATCAGGACTCGCTCCCCTATTTTATCTTTATATTACCGGTTTGTTTTGTCCACTGTGTGTATTTATAACTGGAGTCATTTGATGTATTTGTCTTGTTTATGTTACCTACCCATGTATGTATTATCTGAGTTGATAGCACTACATAAAAGAATAAAAACCATAATATAGGATTCCCATTATTAATGGGTCCCGGGGCGTTGCCCCCTCCGCAACTCCAGCTATGATCTTCAGAATACATTAAGATTTGATACTTACAAGAACCAGTTGACAATGTTCCCGACTACAAGGAGAATCATACGATCCTGAGAACAGAGAGAGAAGACAATGAGAGGGCGATCTGTGATAATTGTGATAATTAGTCCTGCTCTCATATAATTCACTTAGATCCAGTGGCGTAACCAGAGTTATGGGCGCCCGGGGCAGAACATTTTTTTTGCCTTCCCATTATATAAACATCTGAGCGGTGTTGGGAGGAGAGACACCGGCCGCTCACAGCGCTCTCCTCCCGCAGCGCTCGGCCGGCTGTCACTTTCTCTCCTCCCTGCTGGGACAAAGAGCAGCGCCCAGCTGGGAGGAAAGAGTTCCCGGCTGCGCCGACAAAACGGCAGGAAAATGGCACTTTCGGCATTTAGCCAAAAGTGCCCCTTCAGCTTTACGCCCGGGGCCAGCGCACCGGCCGCCCCCCCGGTTGTTACGCCACTGCATAGATCATACAGCCAATATATGTGACAGCAGAATAAGGAGAAATAAGGTCCATGGTTGTACGTTTACATAAACCATTCCTGACGTGTCACAACATACAAGAATTAGCACCTAGGACAGATGTAAGTAATAAAAGCTTCCAAATAATCTGAATAAATGTAATAATTGATACCCCCTATCCCCTGCAGCGCACAATCATAAAACCATCTGTAAAAAGCATGGTGGCACAAAGGTGAGCCATTTGTCCAAGGACACTTGGCGATACCTTGTACAGTGTCTGGCCTCCCTCGTCCCTGTATGCCCTCGGGACCCCCTCATTTTATGATCCATGACATGAATGTTACGTCAGAAGATATGTAAACCCGAGAACCAAAATGTAACATATTGCAGATACCAGCACTCAGATGTGATGACAGCATTAGTTTTCTTTTTTTCAAGTGCGTGTTCCACGAGTACAGAATAATTCCTCATCCTGGCAGAAATCCTTTATCGTAACTTTCTGGGCACCAATGTAGAGCCAAAGATAATCTCACCGCTCCAATTCCTTAGCCGCCATCAGGTGCATTTCTGTGCACCAAACTGAAATCTTAAACAGCTTTCCCAGCTACCCTTAGTAAACTTCTAATCCCCTCCCATGTAATAGAGATGGGGAGAGGAAGAGGTGTTTGTATCCCAAATATGGAGAGCAGGCAAGAGTGACAACGTTGTTCCTTCTTAGATTGTCATATTCACCTCTCCTCCGATCCAGCACTGGTCTCCTCTTTAGTGCATGGCCATCGACACTTCCGGATTTCTCCTGGAGTGCCTGTGCCTCGGCCAATCAGGAGACAGCTCTCCGGACTCGCGCGATTTTAAATTGTGAAGCAATGCAAGGCTCTGTGTTTGAGCAATCCCCTGCTGCTGTAATATTACCTGTGCCTGCCTCCAGTCCCAACCCATGCTTCTTCTGCTGCCAGTAATCCCAGTGCACCCTGTGGCTCCAGCGACCTCTGACAATCTTGTGTCATCTACTGACCCCAGTGCACCCTGTGGCTCCAGTGACCTTTGACAATCTTGTGTCATCTAGTGACCCCAGTGCACCCCAGTGGCTCCAGTGATCTTTGACAATCTTCTGTAATCTAGTGACCCCAATGCGCCCCATGACTCCTGTGACCTCTAAGAATCCTATGTCATCCAGTGACCCTAGTGCACCCAGTGGCTCCAGTGACCTCTGTCGTTTGGTGACCCCAGTGTCCCCTGTGCTTCTGTGCGACTCCTCATGTGCCTTGTGCGCCTCCGTGACACCTGCGACTCCGCACAATCCATGGTACAGCCCCCAGTTATCTGGCCTGCCACACCCCACTGTCAGTACCTCAATTGCGGTCTGTCTATCCTCTGATATACTGCTGCAATCACCTGGTATGTCCATCTCTCATTGGCTACAGACCCGTGTCCATAACATAGACACAGTACAGTGAGTGAGCGTTGTCACCCTAGGACAAGAAGTGTTACTGAAAGGATCACCAGGTGAAAAATAAAAGTAAAACGAATGCAGCCCGCACATCGAAGGACAGTGAAGCTGCAATATGTTACATTTTTGATTCTGAGTTTAGAAGAACTTTCATTTGTACTTATACCAAATACAGCAGGAGGAGTGAGAAGACCCCGAGAAAGGAGCTCACACCCGAATCTCTGAAGATGTCAGAAAGACAGCCAAAGACTCCAGCAGGGAGGTCTATCCATTGGCATCCCCAAGTGGTATACGTCTAATAGGTTGACTCAGCTCACCAGACCCCTCCTAGATGTCTTGAAGTGGTCCTGACATAAAAGGGAGATGGATGTTACTCACCATATACATAGGGTGGGTGCACTGCTGCATACAGTCCGTGTAGAGGATCTGAAAGATGCGCCGGAAAATCCCAAAGTCTGCGGAGAGAGGAAGTAGGTGACCGATAATGATCAGGACATTGTAAGGTGAAGACTATACACAGCCATGATTGTCATTCAGAACCATCCACACTATATGACCAAATGTTTGTGGACACCAGACCATCACACCCATATGAGCTGAGGCAGCAGGGGTTACTCTCTGGTCTCTCCTCTGTGCCACATGTGGTCATCAGCAGGCAGATGGGAGCGGTGTTTGATCTCTGGGCTATGGGATCCCAACATGTCCATCTCTCCAGAACACTAATGTAATTATATATATATATATATAGTTTTTGATAGATAGAAAAGAAAAGGACGTTCCCCAAACTGTTACTACAAGGCTGGAAGAGCACAATTGTCTACAATGACTTGGTATGCTGTATTATTAATAGAACCTTCACTAGAAGAACCTGGACTCATTCATTTGGAGGAGTCCACATACTTTTGGCCAAATGGTGTATGTGTCACATATGAGATGACGGGAAAACATTCTCAGCCAGATACAGACAACAGGGACTAGCGTGTTGTGGAATGGCAATCATTCCACCATTATTGAATGGAGTTGAATGGAGTGATTTTGTAGGATGACGTGGCAGTAATTGGTGGTTAAAGGCCAGGCGACAGAAGTAGAGGGAAGGGGAAATCTCTAGGGGGACAGATATGAAAACATTTTCCTTTATTAAAGCATGAAATGGATAGAACCTCTTTAAGGATTTGATACATGGCCAGGTCTGCCCACCAGCCAGTATGAGATGGAGATATCCCAGGAGGCGGCCGTAGGAGCTGGGACACTTCATTTGTCAATAGTCTCTGGGGGACCAGGGCCGGGAAAATAAATATATTGTTAAAATATATGTTCATTTGTAAGATCAGATACTGATATGTTCTCCTGCAATCTCTATTGTCTGTAAAATAGACAATATTGTATGTATCAGTCTGTCTGCCTGTATTTAAAAAGCATCATGAAATCAGACATGACCCAGAAGAGCCCAGGACACACATATGGAGAGCCCAGGACACACATATGAAGGGCCCAGGACACACATATGAAGAGCCCGAGAGACACATATGAAGAGCCCAGGACACACATATGGAGAGCCCAGGACACACATATGAAGGGCCCAGGACACACATATGAAGAGCCAGGGACACACATATGAAGAGCCCAGGACACACATATGAAGAGACCAGGACACACATATGGAGAGCCCAGGACACACATATGAAGGGCCCAGGACACACATATGAAGAGCCCGAGAGACACATATGAAGAGCCCAGGACACACATATGAAGAGCCCAGGACACACATATGAAGAGCCCAGGACACACATATGAAGAGACCAGGACACACATATGAAGAGCCCAGGACACACATATGAAGAGCCCAGGACACACATATGAAGGGCCCAGGACACACATATGAAGGGCCCAGGACACACATATGAAGGGCCCAGGACACACATATGGAGAACTCAGGACACACATATGGAGAGCCCAGGACACACATATGAAGAACCCAGGACAAACATATGGAGAGCCCAGGACACACATATGGATAACCCAGGACACACATATGGAGAGCCCGGGACACACATATGGAGAGCCCGGGACACACATATGAAGAGCCCGGGACACACATATGGAGAGCCCGGGACACACATATGGAGAGCCCGGGACACACATATGGAGAGCCCGGGACACACATATGGAGAGCCCGGGACACACATATGGAGAGCCCGGGACACACATATGGAGAGCCCGGGACACACATATGGAGAGCCCGGGACACACATATGGAGAGCCCGGGACACACATATGGAGAGCCCGGGACACACATATGGAGAGCCCGGGACACACATATGGAGAGCCCGGGACACACATATGGAGAGCCCGGGACACACATATGGAGAGCCCGGGACACACATATGGAGAGCCCGGGACACACATATGGAGAGCCCGGGACACACATATGGAGAGCCCGGGACACACATATGGAGAGCCCGGGACACACATATGGAGAGCCCGGGACACACATATGGAGAGCCCGGGACACACATATGGAGAGCCCGGGACACACATATGGAGAGCCCGGGACACACATATGGAGAGCCCGGGACACACATATGGAGAGCCCGGGACACACATATGGAGAGCCCGGGACACACATATGGAGAGCCCGGGACACACATATGGAGAGCCCGGGACACACATATGGAGAGCCCGGGACACACATATGGAGAGCCCGGGACACACATATGGAGAGCCCGGGACACACATATGGAGAGCCCGGGACACACATATGGAGAGCCCGGGACACACATATGGAGAGCCCGGGACACACATATGGAGAGCCCGGGACACACATATGGAGAGCCCGGGACACACATATGGAGAGCCCGGGACACACATATGGAGAGCCCGGGACACACATATGGAGAGCCCGGGACACACATATGGAGAGCCCGGGACACACATATGGAGAGCCCGGGACACACATATGGAGAGCCCGGGACACACATATGGAGAGCCCGGGACACACATATGGAGAGCCCGGGACACACATATGGAGAGCCCGGGACACACATATGGAGAGCCCGGGACACACATATGGAGAGCCCGGGACACACATATGGAGAGCCCGGGACACACATATGGAGAGCCCGGGACACACATATGGAGAGCCCGGGACACACATATGGAGAGCCCGGGACACACATATGGAGAGCCCGGGACACACATATGGAGAGCCCGGGACACACATATGGAGAGCCCGGGACACACATATGGAGAGCCCGGGACACACATATGGAGAGCCCGGGACACACATATGGAGAGCCCGGGACACACATATGGAGAGCCCGGGACACACATATGGAGAGCCCGGGACACACATATGGAGAGCCCGGGACACACATATGGAGAGCCCGGGACACACATATGGAGAGCCCGGGACACACATATGGAGAGCCCGGGACACACATATGGAGAGCCCGGGACACACATATGGAGAGCCCGGGACACACATATGGAGAGCCCGGGACACACATATGGAGAGCCCGGGACACACATATGGAGAGCCCGGGACACACATATGGAGAGCCCGGGACACACATATGGAGAGCCCGGGACACACATATGGAGAGCCCGGGACACACATATGGAGAGCCCGGGACACACATATGGAGAGCCCGGGACACACATATGGAGAGCCCGGGACACACATATGGAGAGCCCGGGACACACATATGGAGAGCCCGGGACACACATATGGAGAGCCCGGGACACACATATGGAGAGCCCGGGACACACATATGGAGAGCCCGGGACACACATATGGAGAGCCCGGGACACACATATGGAGAGCCCGGGACACACATATGGAGAGCCCGGGACACACATATGGAGAGCCCGGGACACACATATGGAGAGCCCGGGACACACATATGGAGAGCCCGGGACACACATATGGAGAGCCCGGGACACACATATGGAGAGCCCGGGACACACATATGGAGAGCCCGGGACACACATATGGAGAGCCCGGGACACACATATGGAGAGCCCGGGACACACATATGGAGAGCCCGGGACACACATATGGAGAGCCCGGGACACACATATGGAGAGCCCGGGACACACATATGGAGAGCCCGGGACACACATATGGAGAGCCCGGGACACACATATGGAGAGCCCGGGACACACATATGGAGAGCCCGGGACACACATATGGAGAGCCCGGGACACACATATGGAGAGCCCGGGACACACATATGGAGAGCCCGGGACACACATATGGAGAGCCCGGGACACACATATGGAGAGCCCGGGACACACATATGGAGAGCCCGGGACACACATATGGAGAGCCCGGGACACACATATGGAGAGCCCGGGACACACATATGGAGAGCCCGGGACACACATATGGAGAGCCCGGGACACACATATGGAGAGCCCGGGACACACATATGGAGAGCCCGGGACACACATATGGAGAGCCCGGGACACACATATGGAGAGCCCGGGACACACATATGGAGAGCCCGGGACACACATATGGAGAGCCCGGGACACACATATGGAGAGCCCGGGACACACATATGGAGAGCCCGGGACACACATATGGAGAGCCCGGGACACACATATGGAGAGCCCGGGACACACATATGGAGAGCCCGGGACACACATATGGAGAGCCCGGGACACACATATGGAGAGCCCGGGACACACATATGGAGAGCCCGGGACACACATATGGAGAGCCCGGGACACACATATGAAGAGCCCGGGACACACATATGAACAGCCCAGGACACACATATGGAGAGACCAGGACACACACATGGAGTAGAGAGACATTACCTGCATTAGATACATCTGATAGAGACAGCAAAGGAGACAGAAAGAGAGAAAAAGGTGAGAGGAGACCAACCAGCTGTGAAGACATCAGAATACAAAGTCCCCCAATATACAAGTCTGAGATCACTTTACACGTCATGTATTCTTATTGTGATAGTTATATAAGACACATAGTAAATGAATATGTTCCGGAATGTGAAAAGTCAGCCATGAGTCAATAAAGCGTCGCTCCACCCAAACCCAGGATATTATAGTTGGTTCAGTCAGCTTCCACCTTATGTGACTTGAATACTCCAAGAAAGAGATCTCCCAAAGTGCCCAGCTCTGTTTCTGTCCACCTTTGTGTGCCCCCAACATCTCCCACCAGGGATAATAAGACCAGGGGTAGTGGGAAAACCCTCATATTGGGCATAGCAGGTGTACTGACCCAGGAACCTAGTGCGGGGATGGTGGGAGCCCCTCATAATGGGCACAGCAGGTGTACAGACCCGGGAACTCAGCACCGAGATGGTGGGGGCCCCTCATAATGGGCACAGCGGGTGTACAGACCCGGGAACTCAGCACAGGGATGGTGGGGGCCCCTCATAATGGGCACAGCAGGTGTACAGACCCAGGAACCTAGTGCGGGGATGGTGGGAACCCCTCATAATGGGCATAGCAGGTGTACAGACCCGGGAACTCAGCACCGAGATGGTGGGGGCCCCTCATAATGGGCACAGCGGGTGTACAGACCCGGGAACTCAGCACAGGGATGGTGGGGGCCCCTCATAATGGGCACAGCAGGTGTACAGACCCAGGAACCTAGTGCGGGGATGGTGGGAGCCCCTCATAATGGGCACAGCAGGTGGACAGACCCGGGAACTCAGCACCGAGATGGTGGGGGCCCCTCATAATGGGCACAGCGGGTGTACAGACCCGGGAACTCAGCACAGGGATGGTGGGGGCCCCTCATAATGGGCACAGCAGGTGTACAGACCCAGGAACCTAGTGCGGGGATGGTGGGAACCCCTCATAATGGGCATAGCAGGTGTACAGACCCGGGAACTCAGCACCGAGATGGTGGGGGCCCCTCATAATGGGCACAGCGGGTGTACAGACCCGGGAACTCAGCACAGGGATGGTGGGGGCCCCTCATAATGGGCACAGCAGGTGTACAGACCCAGGAACCTAGTGCGGGGATGGTGGGAGCTCCTCATAATGGGCACAGCAGGTGTACAGACCCGGGAACTCAGCACAGGGATGGTGGGAGCTCCTCATAATGGGCACAGCGGGTGTACAGACCCGGGAACTCAGCACAGGAATGGTGGAAGCAGCTCATGCTGAACAAAGCTGCTGTGCAGGCCCAGGTACTCAGCAGAGGGATGGTGGGAACCCCTCATAATGGGCACAGCAGTTTCGTAGAGCTGGGAGCTCAGGGCTGAGATCTCACCAACAGTCCACCAATAATACTGTACTGTACAGTATAATGACACAGCGAGTGGGAGGAACACACAGGAAACTGTTAGGAGGACAGATTTGGCTCTTACCAATCTTGAATCGCCCCATGTAGTAGATGTGAGTGCTGAGTGCCAGTGACCCCACCACATGGATGACGGAGAAGAACACCCAAAACCACCAATTGTCCTTCCCAAAGACCTGGAGGAGCAGCAAAGAGAAGAGAGGGATGTAAGTAGGAGAGATGACCTGTGACACGGAAGAGTGACCTGATGGCTCATTTATACCAACAAACATATTTTTTTATTCTCTACATACAGTTTTAGTTTTACAAATAAACATTTAATACACGACGAGAAGCAAAACTGTTTTGTGATGCACAGATCCCTGCTTTCTGGAGACCAACCCCGGGTGAATTTGTTTCAAAAAAAAAAAGAAGAGGGATAGAAAAAGATGGGGGTTTTTTGGTGGCTCCAGAAATAACCAGTCCAATAAACATCAGTCTCATAGAAGTATAAAAAGTATACATTTATTGAACAATATATAATAAAAGCATTAACTATGCATGAAAGGATAAAAATAAAAAGCATATACCTCAGGGGAAAAGATATACCTCCTATCACCCCCTATACACCACAATTGAGATTTTTGCCTAAATGATCATAATCTCATACATGTGAGGAAATAACATCATAATAACATAATAACAAGGCAACTCAATATGAGACAGGTATTCATGGAATGTATCTCAAGTGGAAAGGGCGAAGCTGATGGGGGTGATATGTTGCTTGCAATGCTAGAAAGGCACTGCCTGTAAGCTCGTAAGCTCAACGCGTTTCACGCCAATGGGGCGCTTCTTCAGGAGCGGGGAGAGGTAGTCCCTTCAGTGTGAGGTCAGCAAGTGCTTAGCAATGGCATATAGCGGGCCAAGGGCATGTGAGCCCAGGGTGGAGGAGGATGGAATGATCACAGCCAAAGCGGGCCGGGACACCATAAAAAGAGGATGGAGGAGTGTCCACATGAGGAGATATAGGGTCCAGGGCAGCTGAGGGGAAAGATCCTCCACCTAACACCGCTGATGTTCGTAGGGCCGTTGCCAGCCCTGCACAGCCCTTTAATACACGACGAAGGACTTCCATTGCACCCTGGGTTCATTCAGTGATTACTTGAAGCTCTTCGCCTACTATTAGTAGGTATAAGGCCAATATTGCACCGTCTGGTGTTAAAAAAAAATCCACAAGGCCAGCAGCTTGACACACCAGACATTCGGGTTAGTAGTATATTGAGGGTTGCAAGGCAGGACAGGTACCCTGTTTCCAGGAATATAAGACCTACCCCGAAAATAAGACCTAGTGGTGACCATTCCCAGGGCCGGTGGTGGCCTAAGGGGGAACCTGAAGAGAGGCAGGAGAGAATCAGCGGTGCCAATGAAGTCAGTGCTAGAGGGAGCCGATGCCTCCTCTATAGCGCCGGCTCCTGTCACAGGCGGAGTGATACCAAATGCGCTCCGCCTGTGAGGAATCGATAGTGAAATCGCGCTTCACTCATTCTGGCCAGCGATTGGTTACCAAATTGCTCTTGGAAAGTTACGGCACCCCTGATTGCCCCGATCACCCGATTCTTAACTTTGCCATTTTGGATTATTTAATTTGGATTTGTGTTAACTTTGGATTGCTGTACATTAAAAAAAAATAAGACCTACCACGAAAATAAGACCTAGTGTGGTTTTTTTAAGCCAAAAAAAAATATCAGACAGTGTCCTATTTTCGGGGAAACACGGTAGGTGCAGTCCCTGCAAAGCAGACAGCAGCCCACATACCCTTCCTCTAGCATTCAATGCTGCGCATGTGTAATACAGTGTTCCCTCCTGCCATCAGTGATATGCTGAAGTGTTGGGATGGTATCAATGATTGCGCATGGGTGGGAGATGCACCATCACTGGCGGCCACGTGCCCTAAAGAAGAAAGACACTTGCAGTGGAAGAAGCCTCCGTGAATATGCCACCAGCAACTATAGACATGGAGCTGTCACCACTGGGGCAGAGCAAACCCACTGGCAAGTTTGCATGCTGTGCATTGTTGCCAGTGCTGCCCATCACTTCATGCTACAATGCCACTTTAAAAGGCTTTCCCAAAACACAGGGTGAGCCTTGCAAAGCACTGGTGCCTGCTACTGATGGACTTTTAGATGTTTTGTTGCAGGCATGGCACGGGGGAGCGGAGTAGGCGCAGCTCACCCAAGGGCAGAACAAAGGTTGTGCACCCCTCACCCTTAAATGGCATCCTTCAATCCCTCCAATCATGTGCCTAAAGGTCGTGTGTTCAGATCCACAGACAAACAAGGATTGTACCGGCAAGGATGGAGCAATGGTACGTACCACTCCGATGACTGCCAAGAAGATGATGAGTGCGAAGGACGCGTAGGCTGCATAGGCGCTGGCATTGATGTCAGGGTGCCGGGTCTGGTACAGTTTCAGCATGCAAAGCCCCGCAATCATATACATGAAGGATGTGTCTGGGGAGAACAGAGGAATACAGTAAGCCTGATGCCACTTGTGTCCAGTGATCTGATCTTATTTGGTCTCTATTTCATTAAAAGCTCAATTAATCTTTCAGTTTAAAAGGAGAACTATGAGGCGAGTGATTTTCACTCAGCCTCATAGTTCGAGCCGACCTGTGACAATGAAACTGTGACAGGGCGGCTCAATAGATCACGAGGTGCGCTAACACATACCGTCGCTCGCTTACTTCTCGATCAATCCGTGCAGAGAGCTGTGACTGTCACTCACGGCTCCCTGCAGGAATTCCCCCCTCCCCGCTCCGATCCTCCAGCGCTGACTGGCGGAACGAACGGGGGAGGGGGTGGGTACAGCTGCCTCTAGATAGGCAGAGCCAGCTGTCAATCAAGCAGCTGGGTGGATCTCGACAGTAATGTCGGGATCCGTTCCGGCTGCGGCGTCACAATATACCACGAGCTGTAGCACTCTATATACTGAGCTTAGGGTGACGGGAGGACGCTAGTTTGTTTTCTCCATAGGAGAAGTATGGAGAAAAACACTTACCCCGTAGTTCTCCTTTAAATGAGCTAATGCATTCCAGGTGCATCGCAATAAAAGCAGCCACAGCCTGAGCAGAAAAGCCTTTCCCCTGCCAGCATGCTGCAGCACAGGGCCCTGGAAGCATTGGTCTCTCTGCACAGCGCCAAAACACACTCCCTACTGATTCAGAGCTAGGGTTCTCCAATCAGAAGGGAGCATTTGGTGATTGCTGATTGAAGAACACAAGCTCTGACTTAGCAGGGGTTGCGTCAGACCTCTTCAAAGAGACCTCTGCTTCCACAGAGAACAAGGTTCCGTCTCTGCAGCATGCTGGCAGGGGACAGGCTTTTCTGCTCAGGAAGGGGCTGCTTTCTAATGTGTGGACTATTGCCTGGTGCTTTGATTTTAGATGCATGTAGATATATTACAAAATGAGGAAAGTTTTGAAGCTGCCAGACCAGAATCCAGAAACATCACTGCAATACAACTGGATAATAATTCCAAAAGGACATTTCTAGAGCTACTTAAACATTTCATCAATTTCCCTGAGCATGAAAACCAAGCAGAGTAAGTCAGTGAGAGAGCAGATGGCGGCTCTTACCGAACTGGAAGTTGGAATAGTTGGGGCAGACGTGGTAACAAGCGCTGAGTACCCCCTCCATGGTCAGAGCGATGCCCATAGTGTAGAACAGACCGAAATGCTTGGGGATGCCGTATTCCTGTAGGAGGAAAACATTTCAGCACTTCTATCCAATGCCGCGCAGAACTTTAATAATCACTTGAGAGGTGCAGAGCTTGCCATAAACATTCCAGTCTCATTGCGTAATTCTTTTTTAAGATGGCTTTTCGTGTCCCCGTCTGAGCAATCACCCTACACTAGACAGGTACCATATGCTGGCCAGATACAAAGCAGGTCACACAGAGTCATTGGCAGGCCTGTATTCCCCACAAGGCCACGAGGCCCGGCCTCGGGGCGGCAGGGTGCAGAGGGGCGGCAGCGGTGTCCTTGTGGGGAAGTTGCCCTCTCTACATTCAGTGCTGCTTTGTACAAGCCGAGCTAAATGTAGAGTGAGGGAAGCCGATTTTTCGTTTACATGTGAACTCAGCGATGTCGCCGATTTCACATGTAAACAGTGTGCAGCCGGTCCGTCCAACCTCCCCTTCCCCCTGCAATTACCCCTCCCCTCTGGTTCCGTCCTCCGCCGCTGAGTCTCTCACTGCAGTGAGCAGAGCGGCAGGGTTAAAAGTAACCCCGCCGCTCCGTGTACACAGTGAGAGGGGAGGGCTGTGCCGTGCTGTGCTGGGCCGTGCTCTTCCTCTCTCACCTGTCACAGGAGTTCCAGCACAGTGCTGTGCTAGAACTCCTGTATTGGAGGTGACAGGGTCAATAAAGAGAACCTGTCACCTCCAATTCCTATCATTGCTAAAAAAATTACATTGATTAAAAAAAAATGTTAGAAATAAAAATGAAAAACAATTATATGAAATAATTAAATAAAAAGATGATTAAAAAGTAAAAAAATAATAACAAATTATTAAGAAATAAGAAAATAATTCTAAAAAATAAACAATAATAAAAAATTATAAAAAAGTAAATATGATAAATAAAAATCTAAAAAAATAAGAAGAAATAATTAAATAAAAAAGTGATAAAAAAGTAAAAATAAAGAAACATTAAAAAAAATTCACACTAACCCCGCCGCCCTGCCATCTGGTTGCCATTCTCCATTGATGGGAAGGGGGGAGTGGCGGGCGGGGGGCGCATCGCGGAACCTGGCCTTGGGGCGGCTGGGCGAGTAAATACGGCCCTGGTCATTGGCTTCTAGGACACCTACGGAGGTTTGACAGGTGGGGCACTGGCTTCATAATTCGCCTGTTTGGTGAACTGTCGGGGGTCGGAGTCATGCAGAGGCGTATCTACAACAAACTGCACCCCTGGCGTCCCACCCAACTGTTAGCAATCAGTGACATCACTGGTTGCCAGGAGCTGGGTGGGAGCTGGCCATTGTATCCCAGGTTGCTAAGAGCTGGTCGGGGGGATGTGTAGGGTCATAGACATCTACCCACCCGGCTCTTAGCAATCTGGCACACTCTGGCCGGTGTCCAACCTGCATACACATCTTCCCGCCTTCGCCTTGTCTGGTTGCTAAGAGACGGGTGGGGAGATGTGTATGACGCTTAAACCTCTCCCCTCCTGGCTCATAGCAACCTGAGATGCTCTGGCTGGCGTCCTGCCCAGCTCCTGGCAACCAGTGACATCACTGGTTGCCTGGAGCTGGGCGGGATGCCAGCCAGAGCGGCCCTGGTTGCTAAGAGCCAGACATGGGAGAGCAGCGGGGAGAGACAAAAAGTCAGCTGTCTCAATGGGTCTGTGAACTTTCCCCCTTCAAGTGGCACCCAGGGCATGTGCCATATGTACGATACCTTGCATACTCCACTGGAGTCATGGTCAACCCAAAGCTCATCTCTACCCGGAACGCGTAGGGTCAACTTTAGTTTTACAAACAATGACTATGTAGTTTAGGTCTGCCTAAGTGACCCATTTGATCTACACTGAGTGGCCAGATTATTATGACCACCTGACGTTTGTAGGCAGATTAGCTATAATTTGGCGCTGAAGTTGCTAGAGGGCCAGACCATTATAAATAGGCATGGTTACCACGTTAGCAGGTTGGTTACCACGACAGTAGAAGTGATTTGTTTCTGAAGATACGGGGAAAGAACGCAATTTAACAGCCTTTGAATGCGGGATGATTGTTGGCGCTCGGAGCCATGGAGCGAGTATCAGCAAAACAGCAGAATTCGTTAAATGTTCAGGAGCAGCTCATTGTTAAAGTGTTTAAAGACCGGACTGTCAGCCGAAAATCTGGGTCTGAACGTGCGAATTGTGGCCGTCAGCGACTAGTCAATGTTAGGGCAGAACGGAGAGTGGCAAGACTGGTACAAGACAACAGAAGGGCAACAGTGCCGTGTCAGATTCCTCGCATCACCTTTCACCATCTCGTGGAGTCACGAGGCGGCCCAACGAAGTACTGATGGGGTGGTCATAATAATCTGGCCACTCAGCGTATAACCAATCACACCCCACACTTCTAGTTAGTGATTGCATAATCAGATCAGAAGGAATGTGGCTGGCCTAGAATGACCTGCCCGGGCTAAACTTTGTAAACTTTGCACCCCACCCCCCATGGCAAGATGGTGCTGGAGAACCTACCAGGGCGTAGACGTCTTTGCCCCGAAGCAAGCTGCGGTGAAGGAGATCTCTGCGCAGGACGATCAGGAGGAAGAGGAATCCCAGCATCACATGACCCATGTTACTCAGAATGTTGTTAAAAGCGCTGAATTCAAATAAAAAAATACAAAAGTTTAATTTATGCCATAAAAATGGTTCTGGGGAGACCAGGTTGGTGAACTGCGAGCAGTTAGGTTTGGCTCGGAGTCATGGTGTCCATCCCAGCTACTGGCAACCAATGACGTCACTGGTTGCCAGGAGCTCGGCATGACACCAGCAGGAGCACTGCGAACTGCGAACAGTTGGGTTTGGGTTAGAGTCATGCAGAGGTGTATCTACAACCAATTGTGCCCCCGGAGTCCATCCCAACTCCTGGCAATCAATGACGTGACTGGTTGCCAGGAGCTCGGCGGGACGCTGGCAAGAGCATCCAAGGTTGCTAAGAGCTGGGCGTGGAGATGTGTGTGGCCCCTTACACATCCCCATGTGGCTCTTAGCAACCCGGTGACGGTCTGACCGTAAAGGGTGCAGCAGGCACATTGCAAACATTGTGCAGAAGATGCCACAAGATGCCGCCTGAGGCAAAGCCCTCAGACTCCCTCCTTATAGAGACGGCCCTATCTCCTTGCACTGGAGGAGAACTGATTGGCTCCTTGCGTTGCTTCTACCTCTCCCAATCTGAGCTCTGCTGTACAGGGACTGCAGGAAGCTGACACCAGGTCACATTTATGTAGTACAAACAACCACTGTATGCTTATTGATGTATTAAAGGAGAACTATGAGGTGAGTGCTTTTCACTCACCTCATAGTTCTAGCCGACCTGTGACAATGAGACTGTCACAGGTCGGCTCAGTAGATCGGGAGGTGAGAGAACACATACCGGCGTTCACTCACCTCTCGATCCTGTCACGGCTCTCTGCCGTGACAGGGGAGGGGCTGGATTCCCCCCTCCCCGCTCCGATCTGCCAGCGCTGACTGGCGGAACGGATGGGGGAGGGGGCGGGTACAGCTGGCTCTGCCTCTAGATAGGCAGAGCCAGCTGTCAGTCACGCAGCTGGGCGGATCCCGGCACAATTGTCGGGATCCGCTTCAGCTGTGGCGTCTCAGTATACCCGGAGCTGTAGCTCCCTATATACTGAGCCTAGGGTGACGGGAGGACGCTAGTTTGTGTCCTCCCGTTACCCTGAGGAGATCTATGTGGAAAAGCCCTGACCCCATAGTTCTCCTTTAATGAATACAGAGTTGCATTACGTTGTGTCTTTTACTCTGCTTGGCTTTGTGTGCAACAAGTAATCATCTTCTTCCAGACAATGAACTCAACACACCACTGAACAGAGAGGTACAGAGACTCATTCATTAGCCTGGACGGGCTTTTTGTTTCAAAATAAAAACAAACACTAAGTTAATAGAAGGTTTTGGTTGCCCCGAGCAATAAATAGCATCTTGTGGGCTGTTACAGATAATTAGATCTCCCCATAATTAGTGTAAACGAAGATGTAATTAGTGTACTGAGGATGAGAACGGGACCATCTACCCCCCGCAGGTCCTAAAGGACCAAAATAAGGAAGAATATTGTATTCTGGTAACTGTAGGGTCTATATCTATAATAATATTATTCAGCATATGAATTTCTTTTATAGTTATTCTCACAGGTCTCCATTAAAGCTGAACTCTGGGATCAGTAAATGTTGTCCTCATACAAGAGTCATGTGTATTCTCCTTGTGAGCTCTGTGTCTCTGCCCCCTCCTGTAATAAAGACCGCTCACTGCTGCGCTCTCTCCCTGTGCAGGGCGACTGGTCTTGTCTCCGCCCCCTCCTGTAATAAAGACTGGTCACTGTTGCGCTCTCCTCCGGTACAAAGTGACTGGTCTTGTCTCCGCCTCCTCCTTCAGTGGAGACCGGTCACTGCTGCTCTCTCTTCTTGTGCAGGGTGACTGGTCTTGTCCCCGCCCCCTCCTCTAATAAAGACCGGTCACTGCTGCTGTCTCTCCTTCAGCAGAGTGACTGGTCTCGTCTCCGCCCCCTCCTGTAATAAAGACTGGTCACTGTTGCGCTCTCCTCCGGTACAAAGTGACTGGTCTTGTCTCCGCCTCCTCCTTCAGTGGAGACCGGTCACTGCTGCTCTCTCTACTTGTGCAGGGTGACTTGTCTTGTCTCCGCCCCCTCCTGTAATGAAGACCGGTCAGTGTTGCTCTCTCCTTGTGCAGGGTGACTGGTCTGGTCTCTGATCCCTCCTGTAATAAAGACCGGTCACTGCTGCTGTCTCTCCTTCAGCAGAGTGACTGGTCTCGTCTCCGCCCCCTCCTGTAATAAAGACCGGTCACTGCTGCTCTCTCTTCTTGTGCGGGGTGACTGGTCTCGCCTACACCCCTCCTGTAGTTTTCTGCAGGCAGTCCATGGTGGGTGGAGTCTACTAGGTCCCTCCCACGGCTCTGTTCTCTGCACAGGGTATGTACAGCCCAGTGATGATGCCACTGCTTCATTGACAAGGTGATATCTGGGTCTGCAAATGCATTCGGTGCACACAAAGTGGATTTAGATCCTTTGTGGCTGCTTAGGATTACATTTGAGTAAAAAATATTTTCCCCAAAAGTAAACTCTTTAACCTTGACATCTTTTAAAGGTGCTTTGTGTCCCAGATTTCTATATAAAGGGGATAAGAGACCCCCCGAGGGTTTACTGACCTGAGTACTCCAAGCGGGAGGGCGCACAGGAAGTTGTAGTAGCAGATATCTTGGTTTCCGGTCACATTTACCACCTGGGGGAAAAGCAGGCAACGTACCTGTTACAAGGGCTCATATCTCCCCCTATGCAACCAACAGCATATGCCAGTGAGTGGTCATTAGTATGATAGATTGTGTGTTGCATTGCACTATGAGCGCTGTCACAGTTGGGCATATCTGAGCACATGTAAACCCCGGTGAAGCCGGGAAATGCAGCATAACATGTCGGGTTATGGGGAGAAGGAAACGTATTAGGAAGGAATACCAAAGGGAGATGAATGAGACATTATAGAACAAGCATTCAGATCTGAACTGGGGAATAAATGTATTTAAAGGATCTCTGTAGAAAAGGATTTGAAAGTCTCTAAGAGGCAGTATATAGTTATAGGAGGCAGAGGCGCATCTACAACAAATTGCGCTCCTCGCATCCTGACCAGCTCCTGGCCACCAGTGACATCACTGGTGGCCAGGAGCAGGGCGTGACGCCAGCCAAAGCATCCTAAAGTGTTTTATGAGGGTGCCCATAGAGCGAAAAAAAAACAAGGAGGTCAGGAGGAAACTAATGATGGTGGCAAAACAGGGGAGCAGCCTGGGGGGGAACCAGAGGGCAGTTGCCCCGGGGCGCCACATTTTTAGGGACGCTGTGAGCAGTGCCGTTCAGTGCTTTGTATCTGCCTGGACAGCCTTGGTTATCCCGTACAATGGGGGACCAACAGAGTGCCGCTGGGTGGTGGAACGCTGCGCGGAGTAGCCGCTGGATGGCAGCAGAGTGGCCAATTCCTCCATAAACAGAGTGTGCGCACCCGAAAATGTCTTCCCCCAAAAGTATGACAGCTCAGGCAGCAGCAGTGAGGAGGAGGATGGAGATAAGAGGCCAATGGGGGTGAAGAGGTTGCCGCCCCACACACCACCTTCCCAAGCCTGATGAGATCTTCTAGACTGTCATCTGCCCGGCTTTCCTCTCCACCCCTTCTAGCTCCAACATTAACTGGAAGAAGAGGCTAATTTTATCCCCCAAGGAGGTGACCCTGGAGGGGAAATGGGAGGGCGATAGGAATTGGGGGGGAGACGTGGGGTACTGATCAGAGAGGAAGTGGGGCATGGGAAAGGGGGTACTGATCAGAGAGGAGGTAGGGGATGGTAGAGAGGGGGTACCACTGATCAGAGAGAAAGTGGGGAATGGGAGGAGGGGGGTACTGATCACAGAGGAGGTGGGGAATGGGAGGAGGGGGGTACTGATCACAGAGGAAGTAGGGCAGGATGGAAGTGGGGGGTACTGAGAATGGGGGGTACTGATTAGAGAGGAGGAGGGGGATGGGATAGAGGGATACTAATCAGAGGAGTACTAATGGTCCACGGGGTAGGGGATGTAATACTTGTCTTGCCCAGGGCACTGACAACCCTCGCTATGCCATTCTGGCAATAGGGTAGCTATGAATATTATATCACAGAGATTGAGCCCCGACTGCATAATTATTTGCTTTTGTAATTTTAATATAATAAGGGTAATTCAACATGCTTCTTGCCTGTATGTACAGTATGTAGGTATGTACAGTATGTATGTATGTATGTAAGTATGTCTGTGTACAATATAATATTGTTACACATAATTGTGTGCTCATTTTTTAGCCACATTGTATCACTTTTCTTTAGTGATGTTTGAACAGACAATGGGCCACATTTAGTAAAGCCATGGGGCCACATGACACGTACCGTTTGGTAGGTGATGACCAACTGGACGACGGGCAGTGCGTAGAACACAGCGATGGTGATGATGTTCCTGCAGGAGAGAGTGGTCAAAGGGTGAGATGGGTAAAAGTCCCTACAGGGGTAACAGCATGCTCATATTATATTAGGGGTGTTTTGGAGCCCAAAAGCAGCCAGAACAAAGCACCAACTAGATCGCCTTGTGGCTGTACCACCAGTTCTACTGCCTCTGCCGGTGGCTGGAGATGCCTTAGGATCCCAAAGATTAGCAGTTGGGTATTACACAACTTTCTTTTCAGAAACTACAACTCTCAACATGTCCCGTTAGCCGCATCCCAGAATTCCTTGTACAATAATGAAACCAGTTGGAGATATTTGTGTTCAATGATCTGGAAGTTACTCGATACTCACCAGAGGTAAATCTTGTATTTCTTACTGATGGTTCGGCGGTCTTTCACGGAGAGGTCGGACACATACAGGAAGGTCTGGAAGAAGGACGGCCGTTAGTCTGACTTATAACCATCACAACATTGGCAGCTACGAGTCCTCGAGTGATGGAAATATGGGGGGGCGCTGCGTTTATCACACGTACCTTGGCACGCATTACATTTTTATCGCTGTCCATTTCTGGAATGCCATCGAAATCACTCTCTTCGTCCATGGAGCTGTCGGAATAAACGCGGGGACGAGGGATGGGTGGGACAAATTTTCCTGGCCTCTTGCGGGACTCATCTATGGGGTTAGGAGAAAGGGTAGAGGGGGATAAAAGGGAAAGTGGGGAAAGAGAGAGAGAGAGAGAAGGGAAGAAGGGGAGACAGTGACAAAATGAGAGAGGAGGAGAGAGAATGAAAGAGGAACAGAGAGAGAGAGAGAACGGGGAGAGGGAGAATGGGGAGAGAGAGAAGAGAGTGGAGAGAGCGCAGGAAGGGGGGAGAGGGATAGAGAGAGAGTAGGAAGAGGGAGAATGGGAATAAGGAAAGGAGAGAGTGTATGGTAAGAGAGAGAGAGAGCGAGGTTGGGGAGAGAGAGAGAGAGAGAGAGAAAGAGAGAGAGAGAGAGGCAAGTGAGGTGAGGAATAATTGGAATAGGAGAGAGAGGGAGATAGAAAATATGAAGGGGGAGTGAAAGAGGCAGAGAGAATGGGGGACAGTGAAAGGAATTGCAACAGAACGGGGACAGCAGAGGGAGAGGTGTAGTCACAGAACAAATAGGAAAGAGTAAATAACATTATATTTTGCTTAGCACCACTTGTTTCTAGAACTGGAACATCATACAACCCTAACAAAATATAATTAAGAAATGTATTAGTGATATCTCTGCTATGCATTCCCAAATGCATTATGAGGGGCTCCCACCATCCCTGTACTGAGTTCCCTGGTCTGTACACCCGCTGTGCCCATTATGAGGGGGTCCCTCCATCCCTGTGCTGAGTTCCCGGGTCTGTACACCCGCTGTGCCCATTATGAGGGGGTCCCTCCATCCCTGTGCTGAGTTCCCGGGTCTGTACACCCGCTGTGCCCATTATGAGGGGGTCCCTCCATCCCTGTGCTGAGTTCCCGGGTCTGTACACCCGCTGTGCCCATTATGAGGGGGTCCCTCCATCCCTGTGCTGAGTTCCCGGGTCTGTACACCCGCTGTGCCCATTATGAGGGGGTCCCTCCATCCCTGTGCTGAGTTCCCGGGTCTGTACACCCGCTGTGCCCATTATGAGGAGCTCCCACCATCCCTGCACTGGATCCTGATATGTTAGAATCGATGCTGACTCACACTTTCTTTCTATGCAATGGTTGGGAGCACAATTTGATTCCACAATAAATTATGATGATCTTTTATCACATTCAGTATTTTTGGAGGTAACAATTATTTTCTAAGAATTACACCCGTCATACCTATTGCTCCGTAGCTGCTGCCCTCTGGGGTGCTGGTAGCGATGGGGTGAGAAGCCGCCACCGTACCTTCTCCTGCAAACACAACATATCCTGTTAAGGGCCATAAAATCAGACCTAAGGACCACCTGCATTATAAGGACACTTTTACCCCTCATAGTAACTCTGGTCAGGGATGTGTTAGGATCTGGGTGTGGATGTGTTAGGATCTGGGTGTGGATGTGGTAGGATCTGGGTGTGGATGTGGTAGGATCTGGGTGTGGAAGGATATGATGTGAGGAATTAGAGGGCCGGTAATCTATGACAGAAAATAAAAAATGGGCAAACTAGAAATAAATAATACGGCAAAAGTGTGCAAAGAAAACCAGGCCTGCAATACCGATTGTGACCACTGGGTGGGGAAAGGATCCTTAAGATCCCCAGCGCACACTTCTAGTGCACTTGGTAAAGTTGGGGCATGCTGTGACACACCTCAGCCGGGCCAGCCCCCCCTTATGTAATACCAAATATTCATAATTTCTCTGTAATTATATGAGATCTAACGTTGAAACCACTTGATCTCACCGGATCTAACAAAGGCCTATCAGCCTGAATAAAATTTTACCAGAACATTTCACGGAGG